>NC_045986.1:31176444-31476444 GCF_010909765.2 Amblyraja radiata | reverse complement strand
AGGCAGATAACTGCATTTGTGCCCAATTGATCCATACCAGTCTGCCACTCTGGGTTACACTGCTGCGGTTTCTTAAGACATTATAACCCTAATTATACTAAGCAAACAAGATTTACTAGTCTGTGGTACAACACTGCCATATGCTGGTGGCAGATAATATTGCAGCAAAAACTGTAGCATCAGCCAAAAAAGAACTTCACTGTGCAAAACGTTAGTCAAATATTAAATCGTTCCATTAGGAGAAAAAACACTTACTTCCAGTACATTACAGTAAGTAGATAATTCAGCCAACTCTACATCCATCCAAGTAAATATACATTTAACAACGCCAAATACAGTCAACATCCAATAATCTAGCACCCATTTTTTTGTGTGGCATTTGACTCACTCATGAGTTGAGAATATGAGGCAGGGTCTGGAGTGTGAGCAGGTGTGCAGGCAGAATCGTGATCTGCAGTGTGGACTGGGTGTACAGCTGGAGCCAGGGTCAGGGTCTGGAACCCCAGGTCAGCATGGGCAGGGATGTGCCTGCAGACATTTCCCCCTTTCATTAACCTCACTGGATTCACTGAAAAATATAATATACCACTGTGGTACATGTAAAACAATGTGTCAGAGGGTGATACAGTGTGAAAACAGGCCGTTCGGCCCAACTTAACCACACAGGCCAACATGTCCCAGCTACACTAGTCCCACCTGCCTGCGCTTGGCCCATATCCCTCCAAACTTGTCCTATCCATGTACCTGCCTAACTGTTTCTTAAACGTGGGATAGTACCAGCCTCAACTACCTCCACTGGCAGCTTGTTCCATACACCCACCCACTCTTTGTGTGAAAAAGTTACCCATCGGATTCCTCTTAAATCTTTTCCCCTTTAACTTAAATCTATATCCTCTGGTCTTCAATTCCCCAACTCTGGGCAAGAGACTCTGCGCATCTACCCGATCTATTCCTCTCATGATTTTATACACCTCTACAATAACCTCTAAGTGAAAAAAAGCATGTTGAATGGACTAACATACAATATTTTGGCAAATCTACTTGTCTGGCAACAGCAAATTCCCAAAGGTGCCAGATTATCAGAGTTTTACTGATATACAGATATGGCAAGCCTGATATAAAAATGGTACGTACTGCAAGTACACACAGTATCAATGCCAAAAGGAACAAAGTTAGTTCCAGGTTCAAGAGCTTTCATCACAAGTTGGCGGATGTTAGAGGATGGGTTTTAATCATGCAAGATCTTGAGAAATACAGGACACAGAAAGGTGGACAGTCGGAATGGTAAAATAGAGAGGTGATTGATGATGATAAACTGTAATAATGAAGTACATTGCCAGGTGCAGTAGTCAGCAGACCATTAAATATAAATGCACGCTCTGTAAATTCTGGAGTACAAGAAGATTGATCGAAAACAAAAAATAGAATATTAGATGAGCTTGGCAGGTCAGGCAGCAACATTGAAGGCACAAGGGGTTAGTCAATGTTTCAGGTTGAGACCCTGCATCACGACTGAGAAGGAAGATGCACAGCAATTGCACCCAGGGCTAGGGGAAGAGAGAATAAGCAGATGGAACTAGGTGTGGGGAAGAGGATGGGGTATGTGAAAAAAGAAGAACATTAGATGGACAAGTGAGTGTATGTGGGAGAAGAATACAGGTGTGTGAATTACCTGGTATTGGTAAACTCAATGTCTCGTGATCTGAAGCAATTTGATTTGGATACATATAAGAGTAGTTCTTTATCCAATGTGTTATTGAAGGGCACCTTGCCCTGGATCACTTTAGAAACTTTAGAAAGTGAAGTACTCAATAATAAAGAAAGATGTTGTTGCAACGTTTACTACCTTACCATATTTCAATGCTTGCCGCTTTTACAACTAGCCTTGCTCAGAATCCATTCGTGCCAATTGCCAGAATGGTCCAATTGACATTGGCAAAATTCATCCCAAGCACACGCTACAAAGTACACCATACAAACATCTTCAGGAAAGGAGACCAATGTAACTGTAGTAACCACAAAGAGAACACTGTTCTTTGCCACAGGAAAAGTCATTCCTAGATTTGTCCTCAATTGCCCCTCCCAGTGGCCAAGGGCAGCAGTGAACATGATGTCCATCAGACAACTCCAAGACAAATGGTAGGAGCTGCACCAGCCATTGTACCTGACCACATTTAGCCTAATTAAAGCCTTTGAACCCCTCGTGCAAATTGACCACAGAAATTAATTTCCATCTTCAATTTCTTCCATTACTGCATGTAGGTCATATGAAATCTCCACATAAACCAAATCTCATTAAGGAGTGTTGTCATGAAAATCTTTTATGTGTATATGTGTGTGCGTGTGTATATATATATATATACACACACACATATATATATATATATATATATATATATATTGGAACTGCAGATGCTGGTTTAAACTAAAGATAGACCCAAAATGCTGGAGTAACTCAGCGGGACAGGTAGCATCTCTGGAGAGAAGGAATGGGTGACATTTCTCGACCCGAAACATCACCCATTCCTTCTCTCCAGAGATGCTGCCTGTCCCGCTGAGTTACTCCAGCATTTTGGGTTCATCTTTTATCTATACCGTATATATACATACACACAAACACTTTTTTCTGGCTTATTCTATTGTGTACAGTGTACATCAACCGCCTCAAATTTTCCACTCCCCTTACCTACTCTGACCTCTCTCCCCCTGAACGTATAGCCCTCCGCTCACTCTGCAGCAACCTCGACTTGGTAATCGAATCCACCGACAAGGGAGGTGCTGTGGTAGTCTGGCGCGCTGACCTCTGAGGCCAGGCTGCAACTCTCAGACACCTCCTCCTACTTATCCTTGTACCATGACCCTACAGACGAGCACCAGAGCTTAATCTCAAGCACCATTACTGACTTCATCACTTCTGGCTCTCTGCCCCTTATAGCCTCCAATCTTATCGTTCCCCAGCCCCGCATGGCCCGATTTTATCTTCTCCCCAAAATCCACAAACAGAACTGTCCTGGCAGACCCATTGTTTCTGCTTCACACGCTCCGTGATGGGGAAGGAGCAACAACTGCGAGATACCCCATCACCCTACACATACCTGCCCTCTTTGTCCCTTCCGGCCTTGCCATCACCTCTCTTCCATTGCCCGCAGTTGTAAGGGTGTGCCTCCCCCTTTACCCCACTCTGTCTACCCCTTTACCCCAGTGTGTCTCCCCCTTTACCCCAGTGTGTCTCCCCCTTTACCCCAGTGTCTCCCCCTTTACCCCAGTGTGTCTCCCCTTTACCCCAGTGTGTCTCCCCCTTTACCCCAGTGTCTCCCCCTTTACCCCACTGTCTCCCCCTTTACCCCAGTGTGTTTCCCCCTTTACCCGTGTCTCCCCCTTTACCCCACTGTGTCTCCCCCTTTATCCCAGTGTGTCTCCCCCTTTACCCCAGTGAGTCTCCCCCTTTACCCGTGTCTCCCCCTTTACCCCAGTGAGTCTCCCCCTTTACCCGTGTCTCCCCCTTTACCCCACTGTCTCCCCCTTTACCCCACTCTGTCTCCCCCTTTACCCCACTGTCTCCCCCTTTACCCCACTGTCTCCCCCTTTACCCCAGTGTGTCTCCCCCTTTACCCCAGTGTCTCCCCCTTTACCCCAGTGTCTCCCCCTTTACCCCAGTGTGTCCCCCTTTACCCCAGTGTCTCCCCCTTTACCCCAGTGTCTCTCCCTTTACCCCACTGTCTCCCCCTTTACCCCAGTGTCTCCCCCTTTACCCCACTGTCTCCCCCTTTACCCCAGTGTCTCCCCCTTTACCCCAGTGTCTCCCCCTTTACCCCAGTGTGTCTCCCCCTTTACCCCAGTGTGTCTCCCCCTTTACCCCAGTGTGTCCCCCTTTACCCCACTGTCTCCCCCTTTACCCCACTGTCTCCCCCTTTACCCCAGTGTGTCTCCCCCTTTACCCCAGTGTGTCTCCCCCTTTACCCCAGTGTCTCTCCCTTTACCCCAGTGTCTCCCCCTTTACCCCAGTGTCTCCCCCTTTACCCCAGTGTTTCCCCCTTTACCCCACTGTCTCCCCCTTTACCCCACTGTCTCCCCCTTTACCCCAGTGTTTCCCCCTTTACCCCACTGTCTCCCCCTTTACCCCAGTGTCTCCCCCTTTACCCCACTGTCTCCCCCTTTACCCCAGTGTGTCTCCCCCTTTACCCCACTGTCTCCCCCTTTACCCCAGTGTGTCTCCCCCTTTACCCCAGTGTGTCTCCCCCTTTACCCCACTGTCTCCCCCTTTACCCCACTGTCTCCCCCTTTACCCCAGTGTGTCTCCCCCTTTACCCCACTGTCTCCCCCTTTACCCCAGTGTCTCCCCCTTTACCCCACTGTCTCCCCCTTTACCCCAGTGTGTCTCCCCCTTTACCCCACTGTCTCCCCCTTTACCCCAGTGTGTCCCCCTTTACCCCAGTGTCTCCCCCTTTACCCCACTGTCTCCCCCTTTACCCCAGTGTGTCTCCCCCTTTACCCCAGTGTGTCCCCCTTTACCCCAGTGTGTCCCCCTTTACCCCAGTGTGTCTCCCCCTTTACCCCAGTGTCTCCCCCTTTACCCCAGTGTGTCTCCCCCTTTACCCCAGTGTGTCCCCCTTTACCCCAGTGTGTCCCCCTTTACCCCAGTGTGTCCCCCTTTACCCCACTCTGTCTCCACCTGTCCCCGGGGTTCAGGCTTCTCTCCCCAGGCCAGGCCGCGGCGCCGTCTCCACGGCAACACCCGGAGCGCTGTAGGGACGGACCGTGCGCCGGGTCGGGTCCGCGCTCCAGCGGCGGCGGCGACGAAGGTTCCGGGCGGCGAGGCGGGCGGGGCGGTGCCCGGGCCTGTGGTGAGGGTCTGGGCCGGGGGGCCGGGGGGCGGGAGGGGGAGGGGAGGGGGCACCGTGTGGACAGCCCGGCCCAGAGCCGGACCCCGGGTGGTCAGCGCAGCGAGCAGTGCGGCCTGGTGCTGTGGTCAGCGAGGTCGCAGCCGGGGACATTCCCCTCCTGCTGGCCGGACACTGCAGTGGTCAAGCGGTCAGGGACGGGCAGAGGTTGCAGCATCGTCCACTGTGTGTGTGTGTCCCTGTGAGTGTGTGTCCCTGTGTGTGAGTGTGTCCCTGTGTGTGTGTGAATGTGTGTGTGTCCCTGTGTGTGTGTGTGTCCCTGTGTGTGTGTGAGTGAGTGTGTGTCCCTGTGTGTGTGTGTGTCCCTGTGTGTGTGTGAGTGAGTGTGTGTCCCTGTGTGTGTGTGTGTGTGAGTGAGTGTGTGTCCCTGTGTGTGTGTGTCCCTGTGTGTGTGTGAATGTGTGTCCCTGTGTGTGTGTGAGTGTGTGTCCCTGTGTGTGTGTGTGTGTGTCCCTGTGTGTGTGTGAGTGTGTGTCCCTGTGTGTGTGTGAGTGTGTGTCCCTGTGTGTGTGTGTGTGTGTCCCTGTGTGTGTGTGAGTGTGTGTCCCTGTGTGTGTGTGTGTGTGTCCCTGTGTGTGTGTGAGTGTGTGTCCCTGTGTGTGTGTGAGTGTGTGTCCCTGTGTGTGTGTGTGTGTGTGAGTGTGTGTCCCTGTGTGTGTGTGTGTCCCTGTGTGTGTGTGTGTGTGGGTGTGTCCCTGTGTGTGTGTGTGTCCCTGTGTGTGTGTGTGTGTGGGTGTGTCCCTGTGTGTGTGAGTGTGTGTGTGTCCCTGTGTGTGTGTGTCCCTGTGTGTGTGTGTGTCCCTGTGTGTGTGTGAGTGAGTGTGTGTCCCTGTGTGTGTGTGTGTCCCTGTGTGTGTGTGAATGTGTGTGTGTCCCTGTGTGTGTGTGAGTGTGTGTCCCTGTGTGTGTGTGTGTGTGTCCCTGTGTGTGTGTGAGTGTGTGTCCCTGTGTGTGTGTGTGTGTCCCTGTGTGTGTGTGAGTGTGTGTCCCTGTGTGTGTGTGAGTGTGTGTCCCTGTGTGTGTGTGTGAGTGTGTGTCCCTGTGTGTGTGTGAGTGTGTGTCCCTGTGTGTGTGTGTGTCCCTGTGTGTGTGTGAGTGTGTGTCCCTGTGTGTGTGTGTGTGTCCCTGTGTGTGTGTGAGTGTGTGTCCCTGTGTGTGTGAGTGTGTGTGTATATGTGTGTGAGTGTGTGTGTGTGTGTCCCTGTGTGTGTGTGTGTGTGTGTGTGAGTGTGTCCCTGTGTGTGTGTGTGTGTGTGTGTGTGTGTGTGTGTGTGTGTGTGTGTGAGTGTATATGTGTGTGAGTGTGTGTGTCCCTGTGTGTGAGTGTGTGTGTGTATATGTGTGTGAGTGTGTGCGTGTGTGAGCAATGGGGCAGCAACTCACCACATTCTCCTCCTCTATTGTCTCTTTTATCTCAGTATTGGTTGTGAACAATGTCTATTTTGTTGCTGAAATGTTGACAGGTCTGAGGATGATGCCATGTAACTACTAGCCCTTCACCTGGCCTTGTCAGTGGGGAGTTCAAGCCTTGCTTCAGCCACCTGTGTTTCCAGTGTAATAGTCTGTATATTCTGTATTTCAAGAGGTTAAGATCTGATAGAATGGATCGACTGGGCTTGTATTTGCTCGTATTTAGAGGGATGAGAGGTTATCTTATAGAAACATATACAATTCTTAGAGGATTGGACAGCATAGATACAGGGAAAATGTTGCCCATGTTGGGGGAGTCCAGAACCAGTGGTCACACAGTTTAAGAATATGGGGTAGATTATTTAGGACTGAGATGAGGAAAAACTTTTTCACCCAGAGAGTTGTGAATCTGTGGAATTCTCTGCCACAGAAGGCAGTGGAGGCCGATTCACTGGATGTTTTCAAGAGGGAGTTAGATTTAGCTCTTAGGGGTAACGGAATCAAGGGATATGGGGAAAAAGCAGGAACGGGGTACTGATTTTGGATGATCAGCCATGATCATATTGAATGGCAGTGCTGGCTCCTATTTTCTATGTTTCTATGAATGTATACTTTATACTGTTGAGAAAGATAGTATTGCATCGTAGACCATATATGATGGACACAAAGTGCTGGAGTAACTCAGCGGCTCAGGCAGCATCGCTGGAGAAAAGGAACAGGTGACCTTTCGGGTCACAATCCTTCTTCAGACTCAGACCCAAAACGTCACCCATTCCTTCTCTCCAGAGATGCTGCCTGTCAGCGGTGAGTTACTTCACATCTTGTGTTTATCTTCGGTTTGAACCAGCATCTGCAGTTCCTTCCCTCACAGCAACTAAAGCTTTGTGTTAATCTCACAACTTCACAGCTGCCCATAACGGCACTTGTAGGAGACCAATAATGGTGACAAGGAGCTATGTCGCCATTGCACGATTGGATGGTTTTATTTGGACTTCACCCCCATGTTTTATTGGATATTTAACGAATTGTTGATAAAGTTTGCCCATTGAAAAACTGCTTTAATAAACATCTACCTTCAATGTCAAATGATATATTTTGCAGGAGATGGAATCATCTTGTCGTAAGGAGAAACCTAGGCCAAAAGAGGCAGCCTACCGAGCTGACAAAACCAAACAGAAATCTGCCTTGCAAGAACTCAAACAGAGACAGCGAGCCGAGGTATACGCAAGACTGATGCATTGTTCCATAAAATTACAAAGCAGGTGGTCAACAGATCTGGTGATGACCCCATAAGAATAGATTTCAAGCACTTTATGTTCATAGTTCGAAGATTGAAATGTAACTGCAGCAGTGTTATCCTGTACCATTGGTCTGCAGTTGATAGCTACAGACTACCTGGTTTATGCTGCCCTAATAGATTAAGTATATGTTTATTATTGTCAGATATACCGAAGTACAGGACGGCACGGTGGCGCAGCGGTAGAGTTGCTGCCTTACAGCGCCAGAGACCTGGGTTTGATCCTGACTACGGGTGCTGTCTGTACTGAGTTTGTACGTTCTCCCTGTGACCACATGGGTTTTCTCTGGGAGCTCCAGTTACCTCCCACATTCCAAAGACGTACAAGTTTGTCGGTTAATTGGCTTGATATAAATGTAAATTGTTCCTAGTGTAGGATAGTGTAAATGTGTGGGGATCGCTGGTCAGCGCGGACTCGGTGGGCCAAAAGGCCTGCTTCTACGCTGTATCAACTAAACTACAGTGAAAAACTTATTTTGCATGCTGTCCAAACAGATCAGATATACCATACTTAAATACAATCATGTCAAACTCAGTACAATTGGTAGCGCAAAGGGGAAGATGCAGAATGCAGAATCTCAGAATTGTAGCATAGATGGTGAGAGCTACCTTCCCAGTTAATAACTATTGAAGGATTTTCCTGTATGGACAGGTGCTCTATTTTGACAGAATATGAAAAAGGAGATTAAAATTTAGAATAAAAAGTTTCACTGTTCTCAGTCACTTTGAAACAGTGCATTGTGAACTGCAACTTTCTGAGTCTGATCATGACTTCACTGTCACTTTGAGTTGCTTTGGAAGCTGATTAAAACTGCGAAAGTATTAATGTGAATGCAATATTGAATATACTAAAGTGTGCCATATATTTAACTACCTTAAAATTCACATTTCTTTTTATCTCCTTGAAATCAGCATTTTTTCAGAATATCGATTGCCATTATCATCGCTCCAAAGAAGGGAGTCTCTCGTCTCCTGACATCCAGAATGTGGTTGCAAAATCAGTTTGGAAACTCCATCCAGATCGATCCTAATTCCTTTTTTTTTTAAGTTGGAAAAACTTGCATACCTAAATCCACAAATAATTTGTTTGTTCATTGAGGGCAGCACAGTGGCACATTTGATAGAGCTGCCTCCTCACAGCACCAAACAACCAGATTCAATCCTAACCTCGGATGCTGTCTGTGTGGAGTTTGCACGTTCTCTCTGGGACCGTGGTGGTTTCCTCTGGGTGCTTCTAGATCCCAAAGACATATGGGTTTGCAGGTTAATTGGTCCTCTAAATTGCCCCTGGCCTGTAGGGAGTGGATGAGAAAGTGGGGTTACATCGAACTAGTGGGAACAGATGATCAATCATTGGCGTGGATTCAGTGGGCCGAAGGGCCTGTATCCACGCTGTCTCGTTAAATTAAACGAAACAATCTTTAGCTCCCAATGTGAATCCTGGTGTTGCAAGCATGCTTTGGAGAATCCGCTTCATCTCTCATCTCCACCATAATTGCAGAATATCTTCATATTTGACCATTTTCATTTTTTTGCATCTGTAATTTTATTGTTTACACATTTTCACTGGTGCAACGCTGAACTTTACTGTCTTTGCATCCACCCCCAACAGATCTACGCTTTGAACAAAGTGATGACAGAACTGGAGCAGCAACAGTTTGAGGCTTTCTGCAAGCAGATGCAGTCACAGAGTGAATGAGGACAGCAGGGGCGAGCAGGAGCCCTGCAGCCCCGGAACAGGCAGCTTTGTTGTTTTAACTCCAGATGTACCTGAGACAAGATGCATTACAAATAACGTCACCCTGCTCTCGTCCAATAGTCCGTCTCATCTTGCAAAATGGCCCTGACCTCGGATCGACTCCCACTTCTCTCCGGCAGAATAGAACCACTTTTAGTGATGTGCTTTAGTTTGAGTTACTGTAAAGCCAGGCCAGAAATCTAGTCTAATTGCCATTCTGCATTGCCATCTCTTTCCCCTTTAGATTTCAATACATGTGCCAAAAGGCTGAAGACCAGAAGGGGCTTCAATTGCTTTGCCATGGAACAGCCAGCCACTGCTTATTGTCCAAGCTCAGTGAAGAATTGAGTGAAGGGCCTATTGCTTGGAACTAGATGTTGAAACCCAGAATCATGTTGACTCACTTTCTCTTACCTTATGCCAAGGATGCTGGACCTCTGCCATATAATGAAGTGAGCTAAGAAGACCAATTCTCTCGTGAATTTACAGTATATTTACATTTCATCTTATATAAGGAAGTCTGGAACAAACCATCAAAGCTGGAGTCCTGGAGTCCTGCAAAAGGACCACATTTCATCATCTCCAGTCATCCATCCAATGAGTAACACATTTTTTCAACATTCCCTGAAAAATAGCAAGCAACCCTAATGTTACATCTGCAGCCCGCACTTCTCCCTTTTGAAGTTGATTTGTGAATTCTCCAGGAATTTGTTCCAAATGTGCTCATATCTTTCGGAGAAAAGTTGTATTTCCAGACTTCTCACCGTGCGAAGTCTGGAATTGCATTACTTTTATTCTGCAAGCCGTGCCGTCATTCTACCTTTTTGTTTTCATGAACCCAGAACTATTAGAAAGCTTCACTTTTCACCCAGTGCAAAGAAGCTGGAAACACCTGGAGCTGATGGCTGACACCAGAGAGTGAGAGTGAGATTCCTGTCTCTAGCCTTGCAGGCCTCATGCAGTTGCTTGTAAACGTTGGGTTCATTAACACAACTTTCAAAGAATCTTTAAAACAATCTTGCTTTCCCAAAATGTGGCACGGTGGCGCAGCGGTAGAGTTGCTGCCTCACAGCGCCAGAGACCCGGGTTCAATGCCGACTACGGGTGCTGTCTGTACGGAGTTTGCACGTTCTCCCCGTGACCTGCGTGGGTTTGCTACGAGTTCTTTGGTTTCCTCCCACACTCCAAAGACGTACAGATTTGTGGGTTAATTGGCTTGGTATAATTGTAAAATTGTTCCATGTGTGTGTAGGATAGTGCAGGGATCGCTGGCCGGTGCAGACTCGATGGGCCTGTTTCTGCGCTGTATCTAAACTAAACTAAACTCACTAATATGACTGTTTACTTTTGTGTTCTGTATTTACAATTCACAAGCTCCATCTATACCACGCAGGTCTCTGGGAATGACGATGCATCACTTCATCTCCAGTTGTGGAAGATAAAATACCATCAATCCACCCAAGGCACAATATTGAGTTCCATCATCACGAGAGTTAAGGTCAGGATAAATAACCTGACATTTTCTTGGCTACATCTGGGAGCATGTAAACTCTTTAAAGCTTGAATCCTTTGCAAAGGGAGTGTTCAAAACTGAAATGTAAACTGGTGCAAGTTGGGTCACGTACTTTGACAGGTCCTCATTTTCCAAAATGAAGTATTCTCCCACTAAGCTTTTTGTGTGTTTAGAAACCTGCCGTTATATGTTTAATTATTTACTGTTATACCTTTAGTTTGTGCCTTGTATTGGTCCAGAATCCCCACAAGTGCCACCCAGGTGAAGCAAGGTGACTGTGGCTATGAATGGCTGTGAGGTTGTAGTATACCATAAAAAGGTTGGTTTAGTTCAGTTTATTGTCACGTGTACCGATTACAGTGGAAAGCTTTTGTTGTGTGCTAACCAGTCAGTGGAAAGACAATTATGATTACAATCGATCCATTGACAGTGTACAGATACAAAGTAAAAAATGTTGCGCTAGGAATAGAGATTTAAGAGTGTAGAGCGATTCTAATGTGAGTTTGTAGATATGATTCTGTGGCTAGCACACAAATAGTCGCCTGTGTTTGCCGCCATCTTGGAAGAACTTGATGTAAAGACGTCTTGCTCCAAAGGAAACCAGCCTTGTGCTGTGTTCTGGAGTCGTGCATTGAAGTTAGAAGTAGGAACAAACAGTCTGCATCTCAGAGCATTGTACTGGCACAGCAGATACCTACTCCTGCAGAAAAGCACTGGGGTCGAAGTCAACAGTGAAACCAGTTGTCAGCCAAGGTGACTCCACGGCACTCAATGCTTCAACTGTGAGTATCATCAGAATCGCTGGTGGAGGTAGACACTGAATATTCAGTGATGTCTTCTACCCTGAGTCTCACTTTTTAAGAATGTTGCAAATTTCATCCTGTTTATTTTAAACATTTCAAAAAATATTAATCTGAAGGAAGAACTAGCCTCTGCTCTCAAATTGGAAGTTTTAAACTCGACAGTTCTAAATTCCTTCATTAGGTGAATTGACAGAAAGCACGAACGTGATCAGTGTATTATAAACGCAAGCCCCTTCCCTTGATGTCGGCACTGGAGAGATGAATTGTAATGTTGCTTTTTAACACAAAGAGCAAAAACAAAGCTCGTCTCCTTCAGTCATTACCCTTAATCATGAAGATTGATTGTTTAAATGTTATCATGGTTCCTAACATTATGTATAAGGAGTTTGTATAGTATATATTAATGGCAAATGTTGTAGACAAGATACCACTAGATAAATTAGAAAATGCTAGAAATACTCAGCAGGTCAGACAGCATTTTGGTGACTTTGGTTATGGTCAAACATATTCAGGAATTGTAAAGACATTTTAAAGGTGCTATCATGTTGATGGTGTGCTATCAAATCAAAAACTGATTTGGTTCGTTCCCATTGACTCGTTTGCCATTCCGTTACAAATATCAAAGTGGATCACCTTTGCACAAGAGGAATTTGGTCTGGGGTTGAATGGTCCTCAGAAGCACACTAATGTTGAACATGATCATGGCTGTTTGCTCCAAGCTGAGGCCAGACTCTCTCCCTGATTCACCATGGTTATCACGTCCTCTTCTCAACCTGGGTCAAATTAGCTTGATTCTTCCTGAAGGTGAATTATTCAGGAATTATTCTTTTTAGGAATGAATTATTTGGGAATTATAAGGAAAATGGAATCAAGATTATCCCACAGCTCCTCAAGGCTGATTCATTATTCAATAAGATCATGGCTGAATTATGTCCCCTCCATTACACCCTGTTCCCACAAATTGTGTTTCTTCAGTTCTCTGTCATCAAACATCTACAGCTCACTCGTGGAGCAACTATTTCAGCGCTAAATGCCGGATGCTTACTTGTTGGCAATTAGTCAAAGCTTCCACTGCAGGTAGCGTTTCACACACTTACTGAAATGTTCTCACCTCAGAGTTGACCTTGATTTCCACAGATATTGAATCATATTTTGTGATGTTGGATACGACAGAAGGGAAGATGATCCTTGTTGTGTTTCTACTTACAGTGTTGTAATAAGACAGAGCCTTCATTCAGCTTCCCATTTGAAAGTCAGCATCTCCCCCAGTGGGATGTCAGCCCAGGTCTGAAGAAGGGTCTCGACCCGAAACGTCACCTATTCCTTTTCTCCAGAGAAGTTGTCTGACCCGCTGACTTAGTCCAGCATTTTGTGTCCATATGAAGTGTCTAATGTCAGTCTTCTTCTTCTTGCGTATGGCGTGCACAGCCTAAAGTTGTAGGACAACTTGTTCTATTTGATCTTATTTGATTGTGCACGCCGGGTTGATTGCTTTCGTCGAAACAGGGCGGACCATGTGAAGGTTGCAATCTCCCACCCGTGATGTCAGTGAGAACCCATGAACCTGACTTGGAGATGAAGACATAACCCTTGAGTCAAGGGGGACACCCATACATGGTCCACTGTAAGGCTTTTTTCCCTGTGAAATGTGAATGTCATTGTTTTTTAAATCTTGCTGTTCCTGTCCCATTTTACTTTCATTGAGTTTTGTGCAAAATCATGCATCCAATCAAGATAGTGTGTAGAATCCTTCAGCAGGTATTGTAGCCAATTGCTGAGACTTCAGCCACATTCAGCAAGGTAGCATGTATTGTATTTGTGAATGTTAACGCGAGCAAGATGAGTGACTGTTTACCTGTATTGTTGCTAGATACCCAGTCTGAAGCTGATGTCAATCAATAACCCCTCATTGATGTAAACAATACTAAATAAAAATTGTATGGAAGTGTTTCCATGTAGTTTACGTTATTGGGGAGGGAAGAGGGAGCTACAAGAGGGTGGTGCGTCTCTGGATTGAGCTGCCGGAGGGAGGTACAATGACATTTAAAGCACATTTTGATATGTGCCAGGTCCAGGCAATGGGATGAGTCAGTTAGGTCAGTGTGGTCAAGTTGGGCCAAAGTTCCATTGCTGCAGAGCTCTGTGTCAAAGACACTAACATACCCACAAATGGGTCCAATATTGTGTAGGATAGATCTGCAGATTCCGGTTTAAATCGAAGGTTGACACAAAATGTTGGAGCAACTCAGCAGGACAGGCAGCATCTCTGTTGAGAAGGAATGGGTCAGACTGAAGAAGGGTCTCGACTCAAAGCGTCACTCCTTCCTTCTCTCCAGAGATGCTGCCTGTCCCGCTGAGTTACTCCAGCATTAAGGGTTCAGCAAATGTGTGAAGTATGCAAAGCAATTTCTGTTGAACAGTTACAATGTGATGGAGGCACAAGATGCTGTCATCTGGAGCAAAACACAAACTGCTGGCGGAGTTTAGCCGGTCAAACAGCATCTGTTGAGGGTGGAGAGGAAGTGTTGATATTTCCGGTCTAGTCCCTGCATCTCGTCTGAAGAGGGTAAATAGCCAGTGTAAAGAGGAGGGGGTGAATGGGCCAGATGGTGATAGGCAGATGGAATGGGGTGGGGGAGAGGGTGGGATGCAGTGGGAGGGCAGAAGCAAGTGGGTGTTGGGTGGAAGCAGACAAAACAATAAAAAGGTAGATAGATGTAGTCAGGTGGGGGCTGGGCAAGGTGGTAACCAGGAACATGGGCTACCTGTACTGCATACACAGTGCTGGAGTAACTCAGGTCAGGCAGCATCTCTGGAACACATGGATTGGAGACTTCAGGTTGGGCCTCATCAGATCAGTTGAAGGAGGGACCAGACCCAAAACATCATCTGTCCATTTTCTCCCCAGACGCTGCCTGCCTGACCCGTTGAGTTACTCCAGCATTGTGTCTTTTTTGGTAAAAGGCAGTGTGATGTTACTTGTAAAAACAAGGAACTGCAGATGCTGGTTAATACCAGAGGCAGACACAAAGTGCTGGAGTAACTCAGCAGGACAGGTAGTATCTCTGGACAAAAAGACCCTTGTGTCTTCCATTGCTGGAATCTGATAAGGAAGGTGATGAAGGGGGGGGTGAAACTGAACCAGGTTAGAGGGGAGTAGGGGCCACAATGTTTGTGTGGGGGGGGGGGGGGGGATGGTAGCACCAGCTGGGGGACAAAGATGTGTAATGCGGGCTGCAGAGCTACTTTAGTGTTGCTTTCCTCCCACTCTGCTACAAGCTCAGTTCCATGGTCATTGGCTGGAAAGGGACTTAACCTTCAGTTTGTTCTCTGACCATGAGCTGAGTTCTGGACCCTGTGCTCACCATGTCTCTGCAAGTGTCTGCAACTTTGCAACTATGCATATTAGCCAATGCGCATCACTCCTTCTGCACGAATGCTTTTCAATGTATCTCTCTCTCTGTCTCCATCTACCTGCTTACGTCACCCAGGCAGGGAGACATGCATGCCATGCATGCATCTACCTGCATATGTCACCCAGGCAGGGAGACATGCACGCCATGCATGCAGCAATCTAAATGACCACTTTTGAATTTTGAAAGAGCACCTCATATCCACAAATGCTGCTCGCTACACACAAAGGTGAGAGTTTTTAACCTGGTTAATGAGTGCTGGGGTGAGGAGTTGGGGACAGATGTCCCCTTGCTCTGAGCAACAGGTCAGTTACAATGTTCCAACCAGAGAGCAGAGGCAGGTAGTTGAGGCAGAGAAAGAGAGATTCATGATTAGTACGGGGTTATGGGGAGAAGGCAGGAAAATGGAGTTGAGAGGGAGAGATAGATCAGCCAGGATTGAATGGCAGAATAGACTTGATGGGCCAAATGGCATAATTCTGCTCCTATCCCTTGAGTGACAGATGACCCAGCCTGCTAAAATTTACTACAAATGGTTTATCCAGACACACTAGCCCACCTCTGAAACTGAACCAGACCAAGTAGCAGCTTCAAGAATCTGAAGTAAAATAAAACAGTCAGCCAGACTTGTAAGCAGCATCCCGTAATTTTATTTAGGGCATAATCAAGGAAAAAACAAAACTATCATTGTACATTGTGGAGGTCTAAAACCGACATGGGCAGGAATGTCATCATGCATGTCTCACACAAACACAATCTCACCATACGCAGTGGTCTGGGTGGTACCTTCACATTCGGTGTTTGTGACTTCTGACCTGGTGTGTGACAAAGTCTACATCGTGGAACAGCTGGTTCTATGGCCAGGTTGTACTCAGCTTGACATGAATGCAACCTGCAGTTACCTGTCGCACGCACCCTCAACACAGGTGCACGCACTCTTCATCTTCTGGTCTTTCTTGCAGCTTGTAAAATGCTGGTTCTGAGAATGCCAGCAGAGAGACAGAGAGAGAGACGAGTCCTCCCATCGGGATCTCGGCTGTGGAAGGACAGTGCAAACTCATCCCTATCCCCACACGGTGAAGCCAGCACTGTAGCCCTGAACACTTGCCTAGGTCACAGTTACCAGCGATCGCCCAGACCAACAACCCCAGCACAACTAGAACATTAATTCAAGTAGAACTTTCACAAACCAGTCGGGGCAGGATAGTAAATTAGAATACAAATGTGATGCAGTTGTCAAAATAAATATTAATTTAAGAAATTCTTGCATCCTAATTAAAGAGATGACATATTAAATGTTGTGCTGTGGTCATTGATAAATATATGGCTTCCATTTAGGTTCATGGGTAATGAAGCTGGTGTGTACTCAGTCTTTGACAGCAGCGTATCAGATCGTGGCTTCTTGAATTAATTGTGGAGTTGTTCTGATCGGCGACAGACTCCAGCAGCATCTCCTTGTCAGTGACCATTTAATAAGTGGCACTGCCCAGTGTAACCCAGTCAGGAACAAAGAGGAGACCTTCCTTGCAATAACTAAGACACTGCAGCATCTGCAAAGTGTGCAAACGGGTCTACAGTGAGAATGGGACCAATGTATCAAATATCATACCCCCAACAGCCAAGTAACTTGCAATAAAATCTATACTTTGATTAGTACAGGTGTCGGGGGTTACGGGGAGAAGGCAGGAGAATGTGGTTGAGAGGGAAAGATAGATCAGCCGTGATTGAATGGCGGAGTAGACTTGATGGGCCGAATGGACTAATTCTGCTCCTAGACGGTATGAAGCACTGAAAGGGTAGAAGAGTCATTGGATGAAACAGTGAATTATAACAAGTCGCCAGATACAACAGGATGTGAGGAACCTGTGAGATACTGAGGTGCACACATTAGGGTTAGGGTTACCAGATTGATTGATTATTCAGTGGACTTAAAGGAAATTACAGTCACTGCTGGAAAAATGTTCACGTTCCACGGTATTTGTGTTCCTGAACTGCAGTCAAAATAAAGAGGCTCGTGTGAACACGAGCAGGAAATGGTGCTTAACATGAACAAAGCTTCAGCAGGTAGACAGCTACATGTTGAGTTGTTGATGCAGCTTTGTGGGGAACAATGAAGATATTGCAGGTAACCAGTACCAAGCTGTCCTCACCACCCAGCGATGCAAGGCGACGGCAAGCTGTATCTCCAGTCACAAAATGCTGGAGTAACTCAGCGGGACAGGCAGCATCTCTGGAGAGAAGGAACGGGTGATGTTTCGGGTCGAAACATCCTAACAGGAGCAGCATCTGACAGTGAGCACACTGGCTCATCGGCAGAGTAAAGCATTGCCCAGCCGGCAGAGGGAGAGAGGACAAACACAATGACGGTCACTGGAGTTCTCACCCTCTCTCTTCTGCCTTGCTTCAAGAATCACAACTTCATTCCGTCTGGAGAATGGTCTCGACCTGAAACGTCGCCCATTCCTTCTCTCCACAGATGCTGCCTGTCCCGCTGAGTGTTCCTTCCTACACAAGGTGTATCTCTTCCACTGTTCACAGTGTGGTCGTCTCTGACAGGTTGGTGAACAAAGGCAGGCTCTACATACCACACAACAACCTCAGGGCTTGTGTACCAGGCCAGAACCACCATGTCCAAATCGTTACTTGTGCCTCTCTCCTCTCAGTGTGGCCTTCATTATATTTTGATGGGGGAAAGGGAAAGAATGGGGATTACAGTCATTTTCGTAAATAGTATTTCACCCTAACTCCAGAAACAAATAAACAAAAAATAAATCACTTTTACATCAAATAGCAGCCGCTGTTGACTTATCTTGCACCAACAAATAACGTCAAAGTAGTAAAACTAATTATTAGAACTAAAATAAATACTCAAGAAAGAGGGGGGGGGGGGGGGAGGGGGGGGGGGATAATGATTCTCAGCAGCCCCAGGCTACTAGGCCTTGTCTAAATACTAAATAGTGAACCGTAGCCACAAATTCCCCGCCAGTTGCTGTCAATATGTCCAATGAGTAGCTTAGCTATACAGGCCAGAGGGCTCTCATGTCCGATCTCTCCATTTGTGGAGTGGTTGACCACAACAGAACTCAGTGCCACAGAAACGGAATAAAATGTTTATCAGACTCGACTCGTCACCCTTGCTGAATGTGGCAATGTTCTGTCAGGATTGGGACAGGTCGGTTGGGAAAGGTTCTGCAGCCAAACCTGTTACAGCAAAGGTCACGGAACCCAGGGCCCACGGAGCCATGTAGCATTGGAAGAGTTAAGGAATAGGGTGCCCACGTTACAAAACATGTCCACGGCTGAACCTTTACAAGAACAAGCATTGGGTGAGATGAACAGGAGCCAATAATTGTCACCTGGGTGTTAGTGAATGTGGCTTGGCCTTTCTGAACAGTGCACACTCCCTCTCACACACACACACACTGCACACTCACTCACACAGCACACACACTTACACAGCACACACACTCAGTGCACACTCACTCTCACACACACACACATTCAGTGCACACTCACTCTCACACACACTCACTCTCACAGCACACACACTCAGTGCACACTCACTCTCACACACACACACTCAGTGCACACACTCACACACACTCAGTGCACACTCACTCACACACACTGCACACTCACACACCCACTGCACACTCACTCACACAGCACTCACACACCCACTGCACACTCACTCTCACACACACACTCAGTGCACACTCACTCTCACACACACACACACGTACGCCACATTGGTGAATTGTCCATGTCCAGCTAGGTTGGGATCCCAGATAGTGGCCAGTGATCAGAGAGAAAAGCTTCATTCTGCAAAAGTCCAGGTTGAACCGAGTCCGTTCACTTGTACGCTGTGACTTTAGCATAGATGTGCAGCTGACAGTTCACACCGACACACAGTGTAGTGTCTGAAGAAGGGTCTCGACCCAAAACGTCACCCTGTCCTTCTCTCCAGAATTGCAGCCTGACCCACTGAGTGACTCCAGCGTTTTGTGTCGATCTTCGGTGCATCTGCAGTTCCTTCCTACACACAGTGTAGATCCAGTGTCGGGCCCTTCGCCCCGTCCTGAGATAAACGTTTAACTGTATCATGAGTGCATCTCATCCGATTAGAAATAAGGTTTGTGTTCACCACCCAATCCATAAACCAAAACAAATTAGAAGTGATATCATCGGCGACTCTGAAGCCCGTGATCATCCACGATTGCATGCAAACAAAATCCAAACTAGAAAATCTAAATCTAATAGAGAGGTTCCCAAATCACAGATGATAGACGCAGGTCCGGTCCCAACAACAAGGGGCGCAGGTTGTCACAGTCAGGTCTGTAGGGATTTTGCAGTCTGTTATTGGGTTGGGTTGGAATATCTGAGAGTAGATGTCCATATCCCACCACCCATTTGTAAAACCCACTTGCCCTTTCCAACAGAGGGAGTCACAGACTGAGAGAATACACTGCGCTGCAGAGAAAGGAAGGCAAACGCAGGCCCGGGGCACTTTCTACAAACCCCAAACCCTCACCTCCTGCTGGGTCATGGGTCGTTTGATTGAGGTCATCGATGGGCCACCACAGCAGCAAAAAAAGACAGAGAAAAATAACTATACCAACCCCAAATATAAAACCAAGGAGGCTGCAAAATCCAGTGGATGGAGATGGCCTCATCAACCCCACAGGGTGAGAGAGTAGGGGGGGGCTGAGGCAGGAATGTGGGGGGGGGACAACTGTGGAAGAGGTGCCACCAGGCAGTTTACCAGAGGGTTGTGATGGGTTAGTAATGCTGGTCACTGCTGCAGCTCCTACACCAGTTAAAGTGGGCTTCACCTTAACTAAGTGTAATGGACCGGGAGGGGTTCTGGTTTTGTTTAGATGCGGACAGTGTTGATGCGCAGAGGTTGGACATTCTTGCCGTTGGCGTGGCTCTGTCCCGGGCTGAAGTAGGGGACGTATTTCCCATTGAACTTCTCACGGAAGGTGTAGAGCCAGGACATGTCATCTGCATTGTAGAAGATGAGGAGGCCTTTGTCACAGTCAAAGTACACGCCAACCTTCTCCAGTTTGGACTTGACGTTGAGATGGGTCCAGGGCTCGGTGCACGCACTGTACTGATTGCCGTCGTGCATCACAATACAATGGAAGCCTCGCGATGGCTGGATCTGGATATTTCCCTTCCTGCTGACCGATTCCAGCGCCACGCCGATCATCCACTGAGTCTTCTCCGACACCATCACCTCCCAGTAGTGGACGCCGCTGTCAAAGCCGCCCGAGCCCAGGACGGAGACCTCCACATCAAAGCGCTTTGGGGAGTCCTGCATGGGCTGAGGATGGAGGTTGCCATATGCCACAATGGTGCAGTCATCAGAGAGGATCAGGCGCTGGTGTGCCGTGATGGGGTCCAGGGTCAGCGCGGCTGGCACTGCAGGCAAAGAGACAGAGACATCACTGTGTATACCAACCAACATGTTGCAAACATAGCGGCAGATTATTATCACGTGTACAAACGCAGTGAAAACCCTTTATGTGCTACACAATTAAATCAGATAATACTATACATGAATATAGTCAAGCCTCACACTGGTACAGCAGTACAAGCATCATCATCAATGTACAACCGTACAATCATCATCATACCGCAAGAAATGCAACACCTGTCCCTTCACCTCCCCCCTCGACTCCATTCAAGGTCCCAAGCAGTCGTTCCAGGTGCGACAAAGGTTCACCTGTATCTCCTCCAACCTCATCTACTGCATCCGCTGCTCTAGATGTCAGCTGATCTACATCGGTGAGACCAAGCGTAGGTTGGGCGATCGTTTCGCCGAACACCTCCGCTCAGTCCGCAATAACCTACCTGACCTCCCGGTGGCTCAGCACTTCAACTCCCCCTCCCATTCCCAATCCGACCTCTCTGTCCTGGGTCTCCTCCATTGCCAGAGTGAGCAACAGCGGAAATTGGAGGAACAGCACCTCATATTCCGTCTGGGGACCTTGCGTCCTTATGGCATTAACATTGAATTCTCCCAATTTGGCTAGCCCTTGCTGTCTCCTCCCCTTCCTTAACCCTCTAGCTGTCTCCTCCCACCCTCCCATCCGCCCGCCCTCGGGCTCCTCCTCCTCCTCCCCCTTTCCTTCTTTCTTTCCCCCCCCCCCCCCCCCATCAGTCTGAAGAAGGGTTTCGGCCCGAAACGTCGCCTATTTCCTTCGCTCCATAGATGCTGCTGCACCCGCTGAGTTTCTCCAGCATTTTTGTGTACCTTCGATCTTCCAGCATCTGCAGTTCCTTCTTGAACACAGCTGGAGGAACTCAGCAGGTCCAGTATCATCTGCGGGGTGCTCAATGTTTTGGGTCAGGACCCTGCATCGTAGAAACTAAAGGAACCCAGAGGGTCAAACAGCATGTGTGAAGGCAGGGTCTCTACCATTCTTTTGGCCCCACAGATGGGAAGGAACTGTATTAGAACGTTGCCACTAGGTGACACTTCACCATGGTATTGATGAGATCCATGGGGTCCAGACTTGGCAACTGGCAAAGATTGGCTTCTTCAGAAGATGTATAAAGTCATGAGAGGAATAGACTGGGAAGATGCACAGAGGCTCTTGCCCAGAGTATGGGGAATCGAGGACCAGAGGACATTGATTTAAGGTGAAGGGGAAACGGTTTAATAGGAATCTGAGGGGTAACTTTTCCACACAAAGGGTGGTGAGTGTATGGAACGAGCTGCCAGAGGAGGTAGTTGAGGCTGGGACTATCACAACGTTTAAGAAACAGTCAGACAGGTACACGAATAGGACAATTTGGAAAGAAAATATTTTGGAAATTAAGTCTTTTTCTAAATAAGGTGAATTGTAATAATGTTTGACCAGCAGGGACAGGCCATTAGCTTGGTAGCTGTGATAGACAGCTAAGCCATGAAAAATATTCAATATCTTTTTACTGTAGTGACGTGAATAGCAAAAGGTTTAAAGGAAACTGAGATTGTTTGCACAGACAATGGTTGATATCTGAAATGTTTTGTCATTATCAAAGATGTTGGGCGGAGTTGTATCCAAGCAGAGAACATCAACGTGGGCTGTGTAGACTGGAACTGCAGATGCTGGTTTAAACTGAAGATAGACACAAAAAGCTGGAGTAACTCAGCGAGACAGGCAGCATCTCTGGAGAGAAGGAATGGGTGACGTTTCGGATTGAGACCCTTCATCAGATTTGTGGCTGCATTAGGCAAGAGCCCCACGTGACATGTATGGTTCAGTTTATTGTCACGTGTACCGAGGTACAGTGAAAAGCTTTTGTTGCGTGCTATCCAGTCAGCAGAAAGACAGTACATGATTACAATCGAGCTGTTTACAGCCAGTTATTTTTCACCCCTTGTGCGTAGGACTATGCAACACCTGCTGCTGCTCCATCAAAGTTGTGTGGTTGCAGGTGAGGGATGACTGGTGTCTGGGGAAAGTGGCAGTAGTGTCGATTGCAAGCAGTCAGCATGGACATTGTGGTCTATGCTCTACAACTCTGCCAGTCTAGGAGTGTGGACAGCAACTGCCAGCAACTCCACAGAACTGTCCAATTCAACTTACAATTCTTCAGATCATTCCAGGTCTGGCTGATTTAACTGATCCAAACTATCCCCGTCCAATAAAGTTAGCAATCATATCTTCACACTGCAGCTGATAGAAACTTGGAAACTCCACAAGTGGAAATAGAACTTGGATGAAATGTTAATTGTAACGGAATATAGATATGTGGTGAATCTGATGCTGGAGAACAAAGTGGATCAGGCAGAGTCAGAGTCTACAGGGAAGAGCGAACTTAGTAACATCTGGCTTGGATTAACTACAAAAAAATATGAAGTAAAAATACATAATTGGAAGAGTGCCAATTTCAGTTGGGTAGAAAATAGATCTGGCCAGTCTAAAGTCGAATCTAAGCTTGGCAGTCAGAAGTGTTCTTGAACAAAGGGCAGCCTAACGGAGGATGGTTTGGGAACAATCCAAACACATTCCCACTCGAGGGAACATGAGGCCAAGCAACTCTAGAGCTCTCCAGAGGGAGAGGGAGAGGGAGAGGGAGAGGGAGAGGGAGAGGGAGAGGGAGAGGGAGAGGGAGAGGGAGAGGGAGAGGGAGAGGGAGAGGGAGAGGGGGAGGGAGAGGGAGAGGGGGAGGGGGAGGGGGAGGGAGAGGGAGAGGGGGAGGGAGAGGGGGAGGGAGAGGGAGAGAGCAGAAGGAGGATCTGTGAAGGACATCCAATTATAAAGATCAGAGAGACGTAGGCCATGTCCCTACTGTGTGTATGATGCTAGTATGTGGTCAGTGGGCTGAAGGGCCTGTTTCCGTGCTGTATCTGTAATGTAAAGCACAGCCACCCATGGCTCCAGTCCCTGTCACACACTAAGACCATTGCCCAGGGCTCACCTGGTTGGATGTCTTGTAGCAAGGACTTCCAGATGGTGTACTGCAGTGGACCCATGTACTTGGAGGTGGGAAAGTCTTCATACGTCAGGTTGGTTTCATGGATCTTCCCCTTTAACCTGCAGGAATGAGATGGAGAGAAATCAGAATTTAACCCATGGGAAATGAACACTGGAACCCATCCTGGACCCCAGAGTTCAAAACTTCACTCCTCAGTCTCCAGTAACAGGCATCATCTGATCAACAATCCAATCACATTCATGTTTCTTCCAATCTCACCAGTTCTCTTAAATCCAGACACACACTTGGATAATAGTTTCTGAATCCACATTGGCAGGCACATGGATAACAAAGGCTTAGAAGGGAATGGGCCAAATGTAGATGTGTGGGACTCGTGGAGACGGGACACATTGGCTGACGTGTCCACGTTGGGATGAAGGTCCCGCCTACCTGCTAGATCAGACGTGGCATGTTTGGACAAATGAAATTTGGATGGACGGACGGATGGGTGGGTGGGTGTGTGTGTGTGCGTACATATGCACACACATACATATATACACACACGTACATATACACACACATACATATATACACACACACGTACATATACACACAATATACACACACATATATATATACACACACGTACATATACACACACATATACACACACACACACATACATATATATATATATACACACACACACACACATACACAAATAGACAATAACAGTGCAAACACATGTTCGCAAGGCTATAGAGTTTGGAGCCACGTTGGAGGTTGCAGTGTTTGCTTGTCCATGTTGGAGGTTGGTACTTGGAGGAGGGGTACAGTGGTACAGGCTGGGTGTCTGCTCTGTATAACTGCTTGCTCTATAAGGGTGGCACGGTGGAGCAGCGGGTAGAGCTGCTGCCTCAGATCGTGACCACGGGTGCTGTCTGTATGGAGTTTGTACATTTTCCCCATTGACCGCGTGGGTTTTCTCCGGGTGCTCCGGTTTCACCACACCCCAAAGATGTACAGGTTTGTAGGTTAATCAGTGTGGACGGGGATTCCTGGTCAGTGCGGACTCGGTCGGTCAAGGGGCCTGTTTCCGCACTGTATCTCCAAACTCGGTTGAGTTTAGTTTATTGTCACGTGTACCGAGGTACAGTGAAAAGCTTTTTGTTGCGTGCTAACCAGTCAGCGGAAAGACTATACATGATTACAATCGAGCCGTCCACAGTGTACAGATACATGATAAGGGAATAACATTTAGTGCAAGGTAAAGTCTGATTAAAGATAGACTGAGGGTCACCAATGACAGTAGTTCAGGACTGCTGACTAGCTGTGGTAGGATGGTTCAGTTTGAAACTAAACTCAACTCAAAGACTGAAAGAAGTAGCTCGGGGAAAGGGCTTCACGGCTTGCAGAGAGCTGGCATGGATTCGAAGGGCTGAATGGCCTGTGTGTCCAGTGATGAGGAGTTGCCTACCTGTCCAGGGTGGTGTTGATACCCTGCAGGAAGAGCAGCTTGTCTGTCTCCACCAGTTTCTCCTGCAGGATCTGCATGCCTTCCTGCACCTCCCGCAGCTGCAGGCTGTAGCGTTGGATCTTCTGTTCGATGTCAGTCAGTGTCCGCTCTGTGTCCATCTCCAGTTCCTCCAACATCGACTTCTGCTTCTCCTTCAGGAAGCGGTGGAGACAGTCAAAGGCCTCGGCGATGGTGGCCCGCAGGCTCTTGGCCGAGGACTGACAAAGATGCAGAAACACAAAACTCTCAATTAGTCATTCAGTTTAGTTTAGAGATACAGCGCGGAAACAGGCCCTTCGGCCCATCGAGTCTGCGCCGACCAGCGATCCCCGCACATTAACCAATACACACACGAGGAACAATTCACAATTTTTATCCAAGCCAATTAACCTCCCAACCAGCACGTCTTTGGAGTGTGGGAGGAAACCGGAGCACCCGGAGAAAACCCACGCAGGTCACGGAGAGAATGTGCAAACTCCACACAGACAGCACCCGTAGTCAGGATCAAACCTGGGTTTCTGGCGCTGTGAGGCAGCAACTTCTCCTTTAACCAGCTGCCAGAGGCCAGGAAAACACAGCCAGAACAAGCTAAGAATAGAAGCCTTTTTTAAATTTAAATTAAACAAAAAGCCTTTAAAAACCTTTCCAACGACCAGTGGGAATGGAATGTTTAAGAAGGAACTGCAGATGCTGGAAAAATCGAATGCTGGAGAACTCAGCGGGTGAGGCAGCATCTATGGAGCGAAGGAATAGGTTGAACTAGCCTGGTTTGTTTACACATGGCTCACCTCTGGAACACCTCCACCAACGACAGCTGTTGGCAGATGTTGAGGCGTTTCATGTGCCACATCTGTTCCTCGCCAGGCCATAGAGTTCCAGTTTCTTACAGGCGGGGTTGTGCACACGAGCAGACTGGGCTGCGCCTACGTTTGTCCCTGGTCAGTGCGTGTGTGAGAAGGTCCATCCTCAACCCCATGACCCACCAGCTAGGGCGGCACGGTGGAGCAGTGGGCAGAATTGTGGTCGCAGCCCAGACCATCACACAAACCAAACTCCCTTCCATTGACCATCCATACCTCGCATTGCCTCGGCAAGGCCAGCAGCATCATCAAGGGCCAGTCGCACCCCAGCCACTCCCTCTTCTCCCCTCTCCCATTGGGCAAAGAGGTACAGAAGTGTGAAAATGCAAACCTCCAGATTCGGGGACAGTTTCTTCACAGCTGTTATCAGGCAACTGAACCATCCTGCCACAACCAGAGAGCGGTGCTGAACTAGCATCTACCTCTTTGGTGACCCTCGGACTATCCTTGATCAGACTTTGCACCAAACATTATTCCCTTATCATGTATCTGTACACTGTAAATGGATCGATTGTAATCATGTATTGTCTTTCCGCTGACTGCTTAGCACGCAACAAAAGCTTTTCACTGTACCTCGGTACACGGGACAATAAACTAAACTGAACTGCTGCCTTGCAGCGGCAGAGACCCGGGTTCAATCCTGACTAATGTTACTGGTTTCACCAGCATTTTGCTGGTTTATCATTTCAGATCAACATTTCTTCAGACTGAAGAAGGGTCTCGACCCGAACCGTCACCCATTCCTTCTCTCCACAGATGCTGCCTGTCCCGCTGAGTTACTCCAGCACTTTGTGTCTATCTTTAAACCAGCATCTGCAGTTCTTTGTTTCTACCAATGTTTATTTTCTGGGTTAAGCCACAAAGTATGGCCATCACGCACGCACACACACACGCACGCACGCACACGCGCACACACGCATGCACGCACACACGCACGCACAACGCACGCACACACGCAAGCACGCAACACACGCACGCACACACACGCACGCACGCAACACGCACGCACACACACGCACGCACGCACACGCACACACGCACACACACGCACACACACACGCACGCGATGTCAACGAAGGTACAGTGAAACCTTTCTACAGAGTATGTGTGATAAAAACAGAGAATGGCGAGAAGATCAGACAGACTTTGCCGGGAACTAACCAGCGCTAACGTGTAAGGCCGGTGACCTCTCACAACAGATGGCCTGGTGCTGTATCACTAGACCGCAGCTGGCACTACATGTGGTGGCAGGGTGAGAAGGTGCATGGAATGTTTTGTTGAGGCCTGCACGCAGAATCTTGCACGCCTGGTGTGGGAATCAATCACGACCCCCATCACAAGCACAGAGTTCACAATCATTCACATCCAGGCTCAAATTACACCCTGAGCGTTGCGGATCTGTGGAATTCTCTGCCACAGAAGGCAGTGGAGGCCGATTCACTGGATGGTTTCAAGAGAGAGTTAGATTTAGCTCTTAGGGCTAACGGAATCAAGGGGTATGGCGAGAAAGCAGGAACGGGGTACTGATTGTGGATGATCAGCCATAATCATATTGAATGGAGGTGCTGGCTCGAAGGGCTGAATGGCCTCTACTCCTGCACCTATTGTTCTATGTTTCTAATAAGTATGTTTTCACTGGAGCAAAACTGATCGAAGAACCTTCTCAACACTTAAATATCTTGCTGGTCGTTTGATTCCCGACTTGTGGCCAATTCCTGTGTCCAGAGATGCCGAGGCATCTGGAACAACAGCGAACGAGACTCCTGGTAGGAGAGCTCCGGGAGGGGAAGGTTATACTATACGAGGAGCCCGTGTCTCTCTTTATCCACTAGGCAGGCAGGCAGGCACACACGCTCGCACGCAGGCAGGCACACACGCACGCACGCCCTTTGATCATGCTAGGTGCTAAAGCCCTGTAATGCCCAAGATCCATTGTGGAATTTCAACTATCATCCCAACAATGACATCAAAACACAAAGTGCTGGAGGAACTCAGTGGGTCCGGCAGCATCTGTGGAAGGAATGGACAAATGTGGTTTTGGGTCGGGACCCTTCATTGTATTTAGGAATGGTGGTGTGGGCAGGAAGCTGGAACCTCCAGTTCATGGGAGAAAGCTCATTCATGAGTCGATGCTTACCTGGGTCTCGGAGAGTTGGCGCTCGAGAAGCTTCAGGGCTTGATTATGGCCGAGCTCGCTGTCCTGCAAGGCTTCATACTGCTCCTTCAACTCTCTCTGTAACACAAACAGACCAGACATGTAGCAGTTGGTCAGTCGATCACTGGGGAATTAGGTTGGCGGTGCGGATGTGGGGGGAGGGGGGTAACAGGGTGGTTCTGAGTCTGTCAGTGAGATGCACATTAATACTAATTACTGAAGTGTCCAGACTCCATTCTCCCCCCCCACCCACAATTTCATAGCAAAAGGAGTTGAGTCTAGGAGCAGGGAGGTTCTACTGCAGTTGTACAGGGTCTTGGTGAGACCACACCTGGAGTATTGCGTACAGTTTTGGTCTCCAAATCTGAGGAAGGACATTATTGCCATAGAGGGAGTGCAGAGAAGGTTCACCAGACTGATTCCTGGGATGTCAGGACTGTCTTATGAAGAAAGACTGGAAAGACTTGGTTTATACGCTCTAGAATTTAGGAGATTGAGAGGGGATCTTATAGACACTTACAACATTCTTAAGGGGTTGGACAGGCTAGATGCAGGAAGATTGCTCCCGATGTTGGGGAAGTCCAGGACAAGGGGTCACAGCTTAAGGATAAGGGGGAAATCCTTTAAAACCGAGATGAGAAGAACTTTTTTCACACAGAGAGTGGTGAATCTCTGGAACTCTCTGCCACAGATGGTAGTCGAAGCCAGTTCATTGGCTATATTTAAGAGGGAGTTAGATGTGGCCCTTGTGGCTAAGGGGATCAGAGGGTATGGAGAGAAGGCAGGTACGGGATACTGAGTTGGATGATCAGCCATGATCATATTGAATGGCGGTGCAGGCTCGAAGGGCCGAATGGCCTACTCCTGCACCTAATTTCTATGTCTATGTTTCTATACCAGCTCCATCCTAAACACTGAATGCTGAGGAATTGATTCTACTCAACATGATACCATTTGTTTTCCACGTCACAGAGAAAACGGGTAGAGCTGCTGCCTCACAGCGCCAGAGACCCGGGTTCGATCCTGACTACGGGCGCTGTCTGTACAGAGTTTGTACGTTCTCCCCGTGACCACGTGGGTTTTCTCCGGGTGCTCCGGTTTCCTCCCACATCCCAAAGACGTGCAGGTTTGTAGGTTAAGTGGCTCGGTATAATTACAAAGGCCCCGTTTCCGCGCCATATCTCCAAACTAAACTAAAAAAGGCAATTCTCATTGAACATTGGTTTAAACAGAATTTACACTTTCTTCCAGTTGGCTTTGTTAGGAATGGAAAAAGAAGCAAATTTTAAAAAGACAGCTGAGAAGAAAATAATTTATGATCCTAAATTTTCTGCCTGATAGAATTAGATTCAAATGTTGCTCTTAAGGGGAATTGAACAGATACCCAAGGAGACCTGTGCAGATGGATGGAGGGAATTAGAGTGGGAATAGTTCCAGTAGGAGAAGCCTGGGCCGAATGGCCTCCTCTCCTGCTGGAGCAACTCTGCAGCTCATTCTGTGGCACCTTGGGTGCAGGATCCAAAGTCAACAAAGTACTTTTGAAGGTCAACGTTATACTTTGTGTGTGCGTGTGCGTGTGCGTGTGTGTGTGCGTGTGCGTGTGTGTGTGTGCGCGTGCCCGTGTGCGTTTGTGTGAGAGAGAGAGGGAGGGAGGGAGGGAGGGAGGGAGGGGTTGCTCAAACAAAAATAAAAAGCAAGAGAGCGAGGTGAACAGAGAGGGAAAGAGAGAAAATGAAAAAGAGTGAAAGAGAGAGAGAGTGAAAGAGAGAAAGAGAGAGAGAAAAAGAAAAATAGTGGAAAAGAAAGCGTGAAAGAGAGAGAGAGCACAGATGAGAGCATAATAAGTGAGCAGGAGAGAAGCAGCTAGAAAAATAAAGCTACCGACTAGTTCTTGGCATTAGCAACAAGCCCAGCATTGTAACTGTGGTCACAGCTGACTGCTCCTTGCTAGTTGCTCCAAGCCGACCCCTCCATGCAGGAACAATGAGAGAGCTATTCCAGAGGCACACACCTGCACACGAGCTGCCTCCCACAAGGCAGGCCCCTCATTTACTCACTCTCCGCACGTTCCCACTGAGGGAAGGTTGGAATTCTGCCCACTTTATTTTGGGATTTAAAAATCTTTCATCCAAGAATCCTCCAGTGAATTGTATTATGCTGGGATAGAATTGTGTAAATCATCCCATCAGGGCATGCAGCGTGGAGAAGGGCCCTTCAACTTACTGCACCCACTCTATGCCCACCTACACTAATGCCATTAGGTCTGCATCTTCTGTGTCTTCCTGTCCACTCTAATCCCTGTCTAAGTGCCTTTTAAATGTACTGGGACCATGTGATCCCACCACAGATCTGGCTGTCAGTCATTCTCTATCCAAGTCTTCCTCTAAAACACTCCTTCTTCACACCTTAAACATAGAAACATAGGAGCACGAGTAGGCCATTCGGCCCCTCGAGCCAGCCCCGTCATTCAATATGATCATGGCTGATCATCCAAAATCAGTACCCCATTCCTGCTTTCTCCTCATATCCCTTGATTCCATTCGCCCCAAGAGTTAAATCTAACTCTCTTCTCTCTTGAACATCCAGTGAATTGGCCTCCACTGCCTCCTGTGGCAGAGAATTCCACAGATTCACAACCCTGTGCCCTTGTTTTTGATACCCCAGTGGTGCAGCGGGTAGAGCTGCTGCCTCACAGTGGGTTCGATCCTGACCCAAGGTACTGTCTGTTTGGAGTTTGCACGTTCTCCCCGTGACCTGCGTGGGTTTTCCCCAGCTGCTCCAGTTTCCTCCCACATCCCAAAAACGTGCAGGTTTGTGGGTTCATTGGTCGCTTAAAAAATTACCTGCAATATGTGTAGAAAGATGAGAATATTATTTATGTAGATCTAGTGTGAACGGGTGACTGGTGGTCAGCATGGATTCAGTGGGCCAAAGGGCCTGTTCCCATGCTGTATCTCTGAAGTAAATGATTAAAAGATTCTGGCTATCTACCCAACCTATGCCTCGACACAACAGTACATTACTGTCAGGAAATCCTTCAGCTTCCTTTGTTCCAGGGCCTAGCCAATCTATCCTCCGATCCTTGTGAATCCTGGTGAATCTCAACATCATCTCCTGTGCACTCACATCCTTCCTAACTATAGAAGGTCCATGGATGCTTCCGATCGTGTCACAGCTAGAACTGTCACACTGAGTTACTCCAGCACTTTGTGTCTACCTTTGTTGTAAACCAGCATCTGCAGTTCCTTCCTCCACCTTCCACCTGTCCACAGGTGCTGCCCGTCCCACTGAGTTACGCCCCTGTCCACACTCGATGCGGCCAGTGTTTTGTGAAGTTGCTTCACCTCAGGCTGCCTTCAGCCAAGACAAACATTGCAAGGCAGCTTGTTCACCAGTTTGATGCCTCCAGCTGACATGTCTAATGGTCCTGACCTCCCACAAGACTCTGCATCACCAGTACTTCCAGCCAAGTAAGACACGCCAACTGGCCGGCAGCTGGGAACAATTACACCGGCTAATTGAGTTTGGAGTCTCCACCGCTGATCTGTGGGGATCAGCCACGTTTCATCCTTCCTTCCTTCCAAGGTCCAAGTACATCTCACCAGCCTCCCTCTCCATCTCCTCCAGCACCTTGACTGAAACAAAGCTTCTCACTCCCTGGCTGCAGGGGTCAACTTACACAAACACGAAGATTAGATGTCCGAAGGAGGGGAAAGTAGCATGTAGATACAAGGAACTGCAGATGCTGGTTTACACCAGAGACAGAGACTGACAGAGTGCTGGAGTAACTCAGTGGGTCAGGGAGCGTCTCTGGAAGAAAAGTATAGCTGATGTTTTGGATCTTGACCCTCCTAAGCGCCTTGAGTATTAGAAAGGCGCTATATAAATCCCATCCATTATTATTAAAGACCGGTTCCCGACCTGAAACGTCACCCATCCTTTTCCTACAAAGATGCTGCCTGACCCGCTGAGTTACTCCAGCACTCTGTGAAACGTCACCTATCCATGTTCTCCACAGATGCTGCCTGACCCGCTGAGTTACTCCAGCACTCTGTGAAACGTCACCTATCCATGTTCTCCACAGATGCTGCCTGACCCGCTGAGTTACTCCAGCACTCTGTGAAACGTCACCTATCCATGTTCTCCACAGATGCTGCCTGACCCGCTGAGTTACTCCAGCACTCTGTGAAACGTCACCTATCCATGTTCTCCACAGATGCTGCCTGACCCGCTGAGTTACTCCAGCACTCTGTGTCCATCTTCATTGTAAAGCAGCATCTGCAGTTCCTTCCTCGTACAAACCACTGCTTGAGATGGTGCCCGCAGGTCAAAGACCACGGCAGGTCCACAATTGGCAGAGATGGCTAACGCCGTCTCTCTCCGACTCCAGTCCTTGCATTGACTCCTCGAGACCAACATCACTGCCTTCACATCGTGCCGCAACCACACAGCGGTCCTGAACTAGTATCGGACTATCTTTGATCGGACTTTACCTTGCACCAAACGTTATTCCCTTATCATGTATCTGTACACTGTAGGTACACAAAATTGCTGGGGAAACTCAGCGGGTGCAGCAGCATCTATGGAGCGAAGGAAATAGGCGACGTTTCGGGCCGAAACCCTTCTTCAGACTGATGGGGGGTGGGGGGGGGGAGAAGGAAGGAAAAGGGGAGGAGGAGGAGGAGCCCGAGGGCGGGCGGATGGGAGGGTGGGAGGAGACAGCTAGAGGGTTAAGGAAGGGGAGGAGACAGCAAGGGCTAGCAAAATTGGGAGAATTCAATGTTAATGCCATCCGGACGCAAGGTCCCCAGACGGAATATGAGGTGCTGTTCCTCCAATTTCCGCTGTTGCTCACTCTGGCAATGGAGGAGACCCAGGACAGAGAGGTCGGATTGGGAATGGGAGGGGGAGTTGAAGTGCTGAGCCACCGGGAGTTCAGGTAGGTTATTGCGGACTGAGCGGAGGTGTTCGGCAAAACGATCGCCCAACCTTCGCTTAGTCTCACCGATGTAAATCAGCTGACATCTAGAGCAGCGGATGCAGTAGATGAGGTTGGAGGAGATATAGGTGAACCTTTGTCGCACCTGGAACGACTGCTTGGGCCCTTGAATGGAGTCGAGGGGGGACACTGTACACTGTAAATGGCTCGATTGTAATCATATATTGTCTTTCCGCTGACTGGTTAGCTCGCAACAAAAGCTTTTCACGGTACCTCGTTGAGGGTGAGGTTCAGGAATCCCCCCCCCCCCCCCCCCACCCCCCCCACCCCCCACCCCCAGCACCAGAAGACTGAGCTGATATATCTGGTACTCAGTGTGACTAACACACCCCATTGGCATCTTGACTCATTAACCTCCTGCTAGTTCACACCTGTACATTTCCATGGCCAATATTAACATCTTTTTTTGCGTGCAAACTCTGACTCATTCCCACATCCAGTAAAACAACAAACACCGGTTTGGAAAGCCCGCCGAATTCTTGATTAATATTTCTTCTAATTCAAGTGGTCTCTGGGCACATGACAAGCCCTGTCTGTACGGAGTTTGTACGTTCCCTCTGTGGCCCGCGTGGGTTTTCTCCGGGTGCTCCGGTTTCCTCCCAAACTACAAAGACGTGCGGGTTTGTAGGCTAATTGGCTTTGGTATAAATGTAAATTGTCCCTAGGATAGTGTTAGTGTGTGGGGATCGCTGGTCGGCGCGGACTCGGTGGGCTGAGGGTTCTGTATCTCTAAACTAACAGCGATGATTTAGCCCACCCTTCTCCGAACTGAGAGAATCCAACTGAAGTCTGAAGTGAAAGGCAGAGACGACAACGTTGCCAATCAGAGCATGTTTATGAGGCAACGGTCTGGCAGCAAGGATGATGAACAAGGTGAGAAGCTGAGGCTCCAGCAGGTGTTACTGGGCTCGGTACATAGCTGCCTCTCTGGGCTAACACTCCAGACCATTAGACCCACAGGTGCCCCAACCAACAGGGCCACACGTTTGCCATGAATTACCACTCCTCAAAACTACTGATTTTTAGACAAAAGAAAATCTGGAGCAACTCGGCGGATCAGGCAGCATCTCTGGAGAAAAGATGACGTTTTGGGTCGAGTCCCTTCTTCAGACCGAGAGTCGGGGAATGGGAAACGAGAGATATAGATGGTGATGTAGATAGATATAGAACCTTCAGCAGTTCCTTCCTACACAAAGAGTGAAAGGGGAAGATGGCCTGAAGTGAATCTTCTGCCATTGTCAGCTCACTTGCCCCACAACTTATTCAAATAGAATTGAACCTGCAACACTTGGTTAATTCTGGCTTTAGTAGCTGCTTGAGTTTGGAGCCAAGAGCTACAACGACTACTAATTCAAGGCTGGCCAGGTATTCTGTGTTGCAGCAGGTCTCAGCGGATCCAATGGTTCTGGAAAAGTGCGAGTCTCTCTTGCTGCCGATTGATGCCACATGGAGTGCAGATACAGGTCGGCAACAACAGTGATGTGGCCAGCTCCAATGCAGGCAGCCAACACTACACATACCCAACGGGAGAATGTCCGTCACAGGCTGAACTCCTCACACCTGGTGGAACTACAAACTGGACCGGTGATGTGGGCTATGGGGCTTAACACCGGCATCTGGTCTGGGTCTTGTACCGGCCCACAACTCAAGGCCGTGCGGGTTTGTAGGTTAATTGGCTTCTGTAAATGAGGATAGAACTAGTATGGATGGGTGATTGCCGGTACAGCACAGACTCGGTGGGCCGAAGGGCCTGTTTCCACACTGCATTTCTAGAGTTATCTCAAGGAATCTAAAGATAAGCAGCCATGAGACGTTTCTGCCACGACCTCACCCTGTGAGAGTGGATCATCACTGCAGCCCAGATGACCAAGGTGCCGACCTTATGCTTCTGAAGAACGTCACCCATTCTTTCTCTCCAGAGATGCCACCTGACCCGCTGAGTTACTCCAACGTTTTGTGTCTATATTTGACATTAACAAATGACTTGAGCGTTTCCTGCTAACAGGGATTTTCCCAACAGTTGCAACATTGACCTGCAGAATATTCCGGCATGCTGCTGCTCAGATTCTAGCAACAAAGGCCTTTGACATTGATATCGATCAAGTATGCACTGACAAGGCAGGAGCAGGTTTAAATAGACCCAGCTTCAACCCCCACCCACAGATGGATGATACCCACTCGCCCCAGCTTCAACCCCCACCCACAGATGGATGATACCCACTCGCAGAGAGACAACGGAGGAGATCCTTGTAGTTTAGTTCAGACACAGCGTGGAAACAGGCCGTTTGGCCCATCAAGTCCCTGCTGACCAGCGATCCCCATACACTTGTTCTAACCTAGACAATTTACAGCAGAACCTACAAACCTGCACGTCTTTGGAGTGTGGGAGGAACCCAGAGAAAACCTACGCAGGTCACAGGGAGAACGTGCAAACTCCGTACGGACAGCACCGTTAGTCAGGATCGAACCCGGGTCTCGGGCGCGGTGCGGCAGCAGCTCTACCCGCTGCGCCACTGTGCCGCCCTTTTCTGAAAGGTTCTGGAGAATAATCATGGCAGAAGAAGAGAAGCAAAAGGCAACGAATCCCAGATTCACCACCCTCTGGTGATGTCAATGATACACCGAGATAGTAACGGTGAACTTGTACACTCTACTGCTTTCCTTTCGTGAACCAAATCTCCACACAAGCCATGCGTTTATTTTACACGCATCACACAAACGTACAACCATTTGCCTTTATTTCCAGTCTTAAAGATGCTCCCAGAACAGATGAAAGTTCAGGCCATTCATTCAATAAGAGAGAATAATCTTCAATGAAGCCATTTACATTTAGTTTGGTGTTTATTAAGTTTATTCCTCTTCCAGCTCACATGCTGACATGATGCAAATTCAGTCCAGTTCATGACACAAACGCTCCATATATATTTGCCTGGTCTTTGATGAAGTACAGGAAGGCAGTGGAAACAATGGCAATATCTGGACCCTTGCCCAGCTAGAGCCAAGGGCAATGTTCACCCAGCCAAGATTCTGCCTTCATATGGGTGGCGAAATAGTTGAAGGAGACATACCAGATATCAGAAACAACAAATGAGTTTTGGCCACGGAACAGGAGGGAGCACTTGGTACTTGGAATAGAAAAGCCCTGGGTATCGAACCACAGAACAGGCAGCATTGCATAGGATGGTGGCAAAGCAGAAGAACTGCAGTAGGTATGGCTATGGGAGTGAAGACCAGTGATGAGAGTCGAGGCGGGGACCCGGAACACTAACAAAGACACGTTTACAGATGAGAGCAAACATATTTGTAATAGGTCACCTGACATAGAAACCACATTCACTGCTGGTGCGTCATCAGTTCAGTTCATTGTCACGTGTATCAAGATCTGGTGAAAAATATATAATGAGCCACGTATGGTGAGCGTTTGTCGGCACTGGGCCTGTACTCGCTGGAGTTTAGAAGGTTGAGCGGGTACCTCGTTGAAACTTACAGAATAATGATAGGCCTGGATAGAGTGGATGTGGAGAGGATGTTTCCACTGGTGGGAGAGTCTAGGACCAGAGGTCACAGTCTCAGAATTAAAGGGCGCTCTTTTAGAAAGGAGGTGAGGAGGAACTTCTTTAGTCAGAGGGTAGTGAATCTGTGGAACTCATTGCCACAGAGGGCTGTGGAGGCCAAGTCAGTTTGAGGCAGAGATAAACAAATTCTTGATTAGAACGGGTGTCAAGGGTTATGGAGAGACGGCAGGAAAATGGGATTAGGAGGCAGAGATCAGCCATGATTGAATGGTGGAGTAGACTCGATGGGCCGAATGGCCTAATTCTACTCCTATAACTTGTGAACTAGAACCTTACCAATGATTCCACAACTAGAGAGCAGTCCTGAACTATCATCTCTCATTGGACAGCCTCAGACTATCTTCGATTGGACTTTGCTGGCTTGCACTAAACATTAATCATGTCATTCCCTTTGTCCTGTACACCAGGTCAGAGGACATAGGTTCAAGGTGAAGGGGACATTTTTTTAATAGGAATCTGAGGGGCAACGTTTTCACACAAAGGGTGGTGGGTTTATGGAACGAGCTTCCAGAGGGGGTAGTTGAGGCTGGGGCTATCCCAATGTTTAAGCACACATAGACAGGTACATGGATAGGACAGGTTTGTAGGGATATGGGCCAAACGCAGGCAGGTGGGACTAGTGTAGCTGGGACATGTTGGCCGGTGTGGGACTAGTGTAGTTGGGACGTGTTGGCCCGTGTGGGACTAGTGTAGCTGGGACATGTTGGCCAGTGTGGGACGTGTAGCTGGGGCATGTTGGCCGGTGTGGGACTAGTGTAGCTGGAACATGTTGGCCAGTGTGGGACTAGTGTAGCTGGGACATGTTGGTTGTGTGGGACTAGTGTAGCTGGGACATGTTGGCCGGTGTGGGACTAGTGTAGCTGGGACATGTTGGCCGGTGTGGGACATGTAGCTGGGACATGTTGGCCGGTGTGGGACTAGTGTAGCTGGGACATGTTGGCCGGTGTGGGACTAGTGTAGCTGGAACATGTTGGCCAGTGTGGGACTAGAGTAGCTGGGACATGTTGGTTGTGTGGGACTAGTGTAGCTGGGACATGTTGGCCGGTGTGGGACTAGTGTAGCTGGGACATGTTGGTTGTGTGGGACTAGTGTAGCTGGGACATGTTGGCCAGTGTGGGACATGTAGCTGGGACATGTTGGCCGGTGTGGGACTAGTGTAGCTGGGACATGTTGGTTGTGTGGGACTAGTGTAGCTGGGACATGTTGGCCGGTGTGGGACTAGTGTAGCTGGGACATGTTGGCCGTGTGGGACTAGTGTAGCTGGGACATGTTGGCCGGTGTGGGACTAGTGTAGCTGGGACATGTTGGCCGGTGTGGGACTAGTGTAGCTGGGACATGTTGGCCGGTGTGGGACTAGTGTAGCTGGGACATGTTGGCCGGTGTGGGACTAGTGTAGCTGGGACATGTTGGCCGTGTGGGACTAGTGTAGCTGGGACATGTTGGCCGGTGTGGGACTAGTGTAGCTGGGACATGTTGGCCGTGTGGGACATGTAGCTGGGACATGTTGGCCGGTGTGGGACTAGTGTAGCTGGGACATGTTGGCCGGTGTGGGACTAGTGTAGCTGGGACATGTTGGCCGGTGTGGGACATGTAGATGGGACATGTTGGCCGGTGTGGGACTAGTGTAGCTGGGACATGTTGGCCAGTGTGGGACATGTAGCTGGGACATGTTGGCCAGTGTGGGACATGTAGCTGGGACATGTTGGCCGGTGTGGGACATGTAGCTGGGACATGTTGGCCGTGTGGGACTAGTGTAGCTGGGACATGTTGGCCGGTGTGGGACTAGTGTAGCTGGGACATGTTGGCCAGTGTGGGACTAGTGTAGCTGGGACATGTTGGCCAGTGTGGGACTAGTGTAGCTGGGACATGTTGGCCGGTGTGGGACTAGTGTAGCTGGGACATGTTGGCCGGTGTGGGACTAGTGTAGCTGGGACATGTTGGCCGGTGTGGGACTAGTGTAGCTGGGACATGTTGGCCGGTGTGGGACTAGTGTAGCTGGGACATGTTGGCCGGTGTGGGACTAGTGTAGCTGGGACATGTTGGCCGGTGTGGGCAAGTTGGGCGGAAGGGCTGTTTCCACACTGTCACTCTATGACATCGTGAACGGCTCGACTGTAATCATGTATTGTCTTTCCACTGACTGGTTAGCACGCAACAAAAGCTTTTCACTGTACCTTGGTACACGTGGCACTAAACGGAACTGATTTGGGATTGAAGTTGGAGAGGCAGGAATGCGATACTGAGTCCTCCATCTCCGTCACAAATCCACACCTGTTTTACACTCGGCCACAGAGTTCCAGGAACTAACCAAACCGGACCAACCATATCCATTGACTGAGAACTTCACCTTGCTTTAACGAGAACAAATTAAAGAAATACCTTTATTGGCAGCATCAGCGATCATATGCCAGGCTGAACCAAAATAGAACAGAAAATGCCAGGCACACCATTAGCTAAATAGCACAACATTCACTCACATTTCAATTCATTAGTTCATGTGATAGAGGCAGAATGAGGCCATTTGCCCATCAAGTCTACACTGCCATTCTATCATGGCTGATCTATCTTTCCCTCTTAACCCCATTCTCATCATTACCCTGGACACCTGTACTAATCAAGAACCGACCAATCTCGGCCTTAAAAATATCCATTGACTTGGCCTCCACAGCCTACTCCTGCACATTCAATGTTTCTATAACCACCTACCTATCTACCCGTACAAATCATTGGATTGGGAGTGATGCAAATGTTCTGCAGGCTCATTAGCAACTATTTATCACAGTAACTTTGTCATCAGGAAAGAGACTGCACGCTTTCTTTTGAAAATTAATCCTTCTCTAAAAAGCGCAGTGGAGGATCTGACACCGTGCGTAAAGGGATGATGGGACCACCACAGGAGGCGGAGAAGCTGCCAGCCCAGGATTCGCAAACACCACTGCGGGAGGTGGAGGAGCCTGAAGTCCCACAAACAGATACTTCCCTAAAAAACCATCAGGTTCTTCAAGGAAAGACAGAAACAAAAGCCCAGAGTAACTCAGCGGGTCAGGCAGCATCTGTGGAGAACATGGATAGCTGACGTTTCACAGAGTGCTGGAGTAACTCAGCGGGTCAGGCAGCATCTGTGGAGATCATGGATAGGTAACGTTTCAGGTTGGGGCCCTTCTTCAGACTCAACCCAACCCAAAACGTCACCTATCCATGTTCTCCACAGATGCTGCCTGACCCGCTGAGTTACTCCAGCACTTTGTGAAATGTACACCAGGTCAGAGGACATAGGTTCAAGGTGAAGGGGACATTTTTTTAATAGGAATCTGAGGGGCAACGTTTTCACACAAAGGGTGGTGGGTTTATGGAACGAGCTTCCAGAGGGGGTAGTTGAGGCTGGGACTATCCCAATGTTTAAGCACACATAGACAGGTACATGGATAGGACAGGTTTGTAGGGATATGGGCCAAACGCAGGCAGGTGGGACTAGTGTAGCTGGGACATGTTGGCCGGTGTGGGACTAGTGTAGCTGAGACATGTTGGCCGGTGTGGGACTAGTGTAGCTGGGACATGTTGGCCGGTGTGGGACATGTAGCTGGGACATGTTGGCCGGTGTGGGACTAGGGTAGCTGGGACATGTTGGCCGGTGTGGGACTAGTGTAGCTGGGACATGTTGGCCAGTGTGGGACTAGTGTAGCTGGGACATGTTGGCCGTGTGGGACTAGTGTAGCAGGGACATGTTGGCCGTGTGGGACTAGTGTAGCTGGGACATGTTGGCCGGTGTGGGCAAGTTGGGCGGAAGGGCCGTTTCCACACTGTCACTCTATGACATCGTGAACGGCACGACTGTAATCATGTATTGTCTTTCCACTGACTGGTTAGCACGCAACAAAAGCTTTTCACTGTACCTTGGTACACGTCACACTAAACGGAACTGATTTGGGATTGAAGTTGGAGAGGCAGGAATGCGATACTGAGTCCTCCATCTCCGTCACAAATCCACACCTGTTTTACACTCGGCCACAGAGTTCCAGGAACTAACCAAACCTGACCAACCATATCCATTGACTGACAACTTCACCTTGCTTTAACGAGAAACAAATGAAAGAAATACCTTTATTGGCAGCATCAGCGATCATGTGCCAGGCACTGCCACCGCAACAGACTGGTGGCTGAACCAAAATAGAACAGAAAATGCCAGGCACACCATTAGCTAAATAGCACAACATTCACTCACATTTCAATTCATTAGTTCATGTGATAGGGGCAGAATGAGGCCATTTGCCCATCAAGTCTACACTGCCATTCTATCATGGCTGATCTATCTTTCCCTCTTAACCCCATTCTCATCATTACCCTGGACACCTGTACTAATCAAGAACCGACCAATCTCGGCCTTAAAAATATCCATTGACTTGGCCTCCACAGCCTACTCCTGCACATTCAATGTTTCTATAACCACCTACCTATCTACCCGTACAAATCATTGGATTGGGAGTGATGCAAATGTTCTGCAGGCTCATTAGCAACTATTTATCACAGTAACTTTGTCATCAGGAAAGAGACTGCACGCTTTCTTTTGAAAATTAATCCTTCTCTAAAAAGCGCAGTGGAGGATCTGACACCGTGCGTAAAGGGATGATGGGACCACCACAGGAGGCGGAGAAGCTGCCAGCCCAGGATTCGCAAACACCACTGCGGGAGGTGGAGGAGCCTGAAGTCCCACAAACAGATACTTCCCTAAAAAACCATCAGGTTCTTCAAGGAAAGACAGAAACAAAAGCCCAGAGTAACTCAGCGGGTCAGGCAGCATCTGTGGAGAACATGGATAGCTGACGTTTCACAGAGTGCTGGAGTAACTCAGCGGGTCAGGCAGCATCTGTGGAGAACATGGATTGGTGACGTTTCACAGAGTGCTGGAGTAACTCAGCGGGTCAGGCAGCATCTGTGGAGAACATGGATTGGTGACGTTTCACAGAGTGCTGGAGTAACTCAGCGGGTCAAGCAGCATCTGTGGAGATCATGGATAGGTAACGTTTCAGGTTGGGGCCCTTCTTCAGACTCAACCCGACCCAAAACGTCACCTATCCATGTTCTCCACAGATGCTGCCTGACCCGCTGAGTTACTCCAGCACTCTGTGAAACGTCACCTATCCATGTTCTCCACAGATGCTGCCTGACCCGCTGAGTTACTCCAACACTCTGTGAAACGTCACCTATCCATGTTCTCCACAGATGCTGCCTGACCCGCTGAGTTACTCCAACACTCTGTGTGATGTACAGAAGAATCAGCAGCAAATACGTGTATAAACAAGGAGGTGAAATGGACAAAGCAAATACCCCAATGCAGATGACCCGGAAAAAACCCACAGGGTCACAGGGAGAACATGCAAACTCCGCACAGACAGCACCCATAGTCAGGATTGAACCTGGGCCTCCAGTGCAGCAGCTCCACCCACCCCAAAGACGTGCAGGTTTGTAGGTTAATTGGCTTCTGTATATTGCCCCTGGTGTGCATGCAAATTATCACTTGGCATCGATCACTCGATGGGCCGAAGGGACTGTTTGTGCTGTATCCTTAAACTAAAGTATAACTTGGTTGCGCAGATACTGCAATTAGCTTCAGAGACCCGGCGAACTCAAGGGGCAGCGTATGGGGAAAGAGAACTAAATGAGATGAGGATTAGGACTGGGATAAATGAAGCTCCCAGCCAAGACATGATTGGGCTCTCCTTCTGCCAAACACAGTGCAGGAGTGGAAACAAAAACTGGAAGGCCAGGTGCTGTGGTGAGTCACCTGTCAGACAGGTAACCGAGAGAATCATCTCGCATCTCTGCATCTACCCCATACACTCACCGTTCCTGCAGTAATTATACATTCACCACACCACCCTCCCCGACTCGGGAATGACTTTTAATGCATTACGTCTTCAGTATAAAATACCAACATATCTGGCATTTTTTACCTAATCGAGAAAAACTTGCAAAACCGCAAAGTCAAATCACACACAACACACCCTTTACCGTGTTCTTTGCATAAAATATATATATAACAAAGCTTGGAAAATGGCCAAAGATAGACACAAAAAGCTGGAGTAACTCAGCGGGACAGGCAGCATCTCTGGAGTGAAGGAATGGCTGACGTTTCGGGTCGAGACCCTTTGTCTGCAGAACGGTCTCAACCCGAAACGTCACCCATTCCTTCTCTCCAGAGATGCTGCCTGTCCTGCTGAGTTACTCCAGCAGTTTGCGTCTAAATCGGCATCTGCAGTTCCTTCCTGCACATTTGGAAAATGTCCAGTTTCAATGGGAATTCTCTCATTCCATTTACATTCCTTCACAACTTGTCCTGCCTTTCTAAATTAAAATATGCAGAAATAATCCTGTTTGACTCTGGTTTCCTATTTCACTGCACAGTTCCAGACATCTAGACAGGTGCAACACTTCCGCCCAGCAAGGCTGCCAAAGCCACTCTCGACCCTCCAGTCTGGGAGGTGTTGGTGTTTACTAATATAGACTGTGCTGCCCTGCCCTACAAGCCCCGGCTGGGTCTGTGTATCTGACCCCAGGCGGCTAGCATTGGCAAACACCTTCCATCTCTGTACACTAAGGGTGTGGGGCTAGGGGTCTTTAGAGATACAGCACAGAATCAGGCCCTTCAGCCCACCGAGTCTGCGCCATCCAGCGATCCCCGCACACTGGCACTATCCCGCACACTGGCACTGTCCCGCACACTGGCACTGTCCCGCACACTGGCACTGTCCCGCACACTGGCACTGTCCCGCACACTGGCACTGTCCCGCACACTGGCACTGTCCCGCACACTGGCACTGTCCCGCACACTGGCACTGTCCCGCACACTGGCACTGTCCCGCACACTGGCACTATCCCGCACACTGGCACTATCCTGCACACTGGCACTATCCTGCACACTGGCACTATCCTGCACACTGGCACTATCCTGCACACTGGCACTATCCTGCACACTGGCACTATCCTGCACACTGGCACTATCCTGCACACTGGCACTATCCTGCACACTGGCACTATCCTGCACACTGGCACTATCCTGCACACTGGCACTATCCTGCACACTGGCACTATCCTCCACACTGGCACTATCCTGCACACTAGGGACAATTTACAATCTTTTACCGAAGCCAATAAACCTTTAAACCTGCATGTCTTTGGAGTGTGGGAGGAAACTGGAGCAAACGCACAGACACAGGGAGAACGTGCAAACTCCGTACAGACGGCACCTGTGGTCAGGATTGAACCCGGGTCTCTAGCGCTGTGAGGCAGCAGCTCTACCCGCTGCAGAGCAACTGAAGAGTGTCATGTTAGGAGGAGGAGCAGCGTAGAGTAGGAAGGGGGCTAGAGAGAATAGGAAACTTCAAACTAGAGGGCAGCACAGTGATGCAGCTGCTAGTCACTGCCTCACAGCACCAGAGACCCAGGTTTGATCCCAACCTCAGATGCTGAATGTGTGGAGTTTGCACGTTCTCCCTGTGAGTGTACGGGTTTCTACCGGGTGGTCCGGTTTCCTCCCACATCCCAAAGACGTGCAGGTTTGTAGATTAATTGGTCTCTGTAAATTGTTCCTAGTATGTAGGGAGTGGATGAGAAAGCAGAATAACATAGAACTAGTGTGAACGGGTGATCGATGGTCGGCACGGACTCGATGGGCCGAAGGGGCTGTTATCCATGCTGTATCTCTCAATGATTCCCTAGTGCTTGGTGGCAGAGTGCAGCCATCACTGACAGCTTGGTGGAGCCCTGCCATTAGAGCACATTGGAATCCACAACCTCTCCAAAGCACTTGTTACAGAGAGTGGTCCTAACACAGGGATTAATAGTTCCACCAACACAACATAGGGGAGAACCAGTGGATGTGGTGTATCTGGACTTCCAGAAGGCTTTCGACAAGGTCCCACATAAGAGATTAGTATACAAACTTAAAGCACACGGCATTGGGGGTTCAGTATTGATGTGGATAGAGAACTGGCTGGCAAACAGGAAGCAAAGAGTAGGAGTAAACGGGTCCTTTTCACAATGGCAGGCAGTGACTAGTGGGGTACCGCAAGGCTCAGTGCTGGGACCCCAGCTATTTACAATATATATTAATGATCTGGATGAGGGAATTGAAGGCAATATCTCCAAGTTTGCGGATGACACTAAGCTGGGGGGCAGTGTTAGCTGTGAGGAGGATGCTAGGAGACTGCAAGGTGACTTGGATAGGCTGGGTGAGTGGGCAAATGTTTGGCAGATGCAGTATAATGTGGATAAATGTGAGGTTATCCATTTTGGTGGCAAAAACAGGAAAGCAGACTATTATCTAAATGGTGGCCGACTAGGAAAAGGGGAGATGCAGCGAGACCTGGGTGTCATGGTACACCAGTCATTGAAAGTGGGCATGCAGGTGCAGCAGGCAGTGAAGAAAGCGAATGGTATGTTAGCTTTCATAGCAAAAGGATTTGAGTATAGGAGCAGGGAGGTTCTACTGCAGTTGTACAGGGTCTTGGTGAGACCACACCTGGAGTATTGCGTACAATTTTGGTCTCCAAATCTGAGGAAGGACATTATTGCCATAGAGGGAGTGCAGAGAAGGTTCACCAGACTGATTCCTGGGATGTCAGGACTGTCTTATGAAGAAAGACTGGATAGACTTGGTTTATACTCACTAGAATTTAGGAGATTGAGAGGGGATCTTATAGAAACTTACAAAATTCTTAAGGGGTTGGACAGGCTAGATGCAGGAAGATTGCTCCCGATGTTGGGGAAGTCCAGGACAAGGGGTCACAGCTTAAAGATAAGGGGGAAATCCTTTAAAACCGAGATGAGAAGAACTTTTTTCACACAGAGAGTGGTGAATCTCTGGAACTCTCTGCCACAGAGGGTAGTCGAGGCCAGTTCATTGGCTATATTTAAGAGGGAGTTAGATGTGGCCCTTGTGGCTAAGGGGATCAGAGGGTATGGAGAGAAGGCAGGTACCGGATACTGAGTTGGATGATCAGCCATGGTCATATTGAATGGCGGTGCAGGCTCGAAGGGCCGAATGGCCTACTCCTGCACCTAATTTCTATGTTTCTATGTTTCTAGGATAAGATCAGTTGTATTGCTCTGTCTGAAGAAGGGTCTCGACCCGAAACGTCTCCCATTCCTTCTCTCCAGAGATGCTGCCTGAGCTGCTGAGTTACTCCAGCACTCTGTGAAACATCACCTATCCATGTTCTCCACAGATGTTGCCTGACCCGCTGAGTTACTCCAGCACTCTGTGGCCGTCTGTTGTTGAACCAGCATCTGCAGCTCCTCGTTTCTGCATGGTCTGCCGCGATGGAGAGAAAGAAAGAAAGAATGCAAATCCCAACACTCCCTCCACAGAATAATATTTCAACAGCAATTTATTTCTTCATTCCTCCCCACACCAGGAATGTGTGCTGTTCAGTAACGTGATCCACTGAGCATTAACACAGCACACAAGCAAATGCCCGCCCGAGTAGAGACTAGGTCCTAATATAAACCCCAGAGGTGCAAGGCAGCCATTATTCTATTCAAGCTGCAGCATGATCATGGTTTATCCATGACTCGCTCATTTTTAATTTCTCTCCCTCTCTCTCCCCCTCATCCTTATGTAAATATTATACTGACACAGTGACACGTTCTCAGCTTTGCAGCTGGGCTTAGCAACCAACATTTTAAATTACTCCAACAAAGGAATTCATTAAAGAAAAGCCTCATACACCAGAAAAAACAATTTTCCCGTAAAGCAAGATGGATTGAAGCCAGAACACCCCGAATAACTGGAGCAGAAGGATTATAATGAGAGTGCTGGAGGTATCATGGAACAACACAGGGTCTGTGCCAAATCAAACAGGGGTCTCGACCCGAAACCTCACCTATTCCTTCTCTCCAGAGAAGTTGCCTGACCCGCTAAGTTACTCTGTGTGTCTATCTTCAGTGTAAACCAGCATCTGCAGTTCCTACCTATACCATCGTTTATTTTGCCATCATCTCTGCACGTGATCCATATCCTTCTATTCCCTGCAAATCCACGTGCCTATCTAAAAGCCTCTTATACACCACTATCGTATCTGCCTCCACCAGCACCCGTGGCAGCGCGTTCCAGGCACCCACATCTTGCCCCACACATCTATCTATCTATATAACTAAATGTCCCATCTTGACCACTTCCTGTCTGCGCTGTATATTGATTTTAGAAAAAACGCTACCATATATCGCTATGATTTTTTGGCCATCTTACTCACAGTCCTCCTCCGCTGAGGCAACCCTGAGGATTTTTCCGATCGATGAAAAATAAAAAAGTTATGACTGTTTAAAAATCTTGAGATCAGCTGATTTGTCCTCTCACCTGTCAATCACCACGATGAAGGTAAAGCCCCTTCCCGGAGGGGTGGGGCAGGACTATAAAACCCCGGATGCCTGGACGCGAGTCAGTCACTCTGGAAGATCGCGAGGGAGAGGTCACAACTGTGATTCTAAGCTGTGACTCAACTGAACTGAGTCTGCAATGTACTTGCAATAAATGATTTGTTAGCCTTTACTGACAATGCAATGAGTTGTTTGGCAATTTGGTGGCCTGCACTCTGCTTGAAATGTTATGAAATTGAATTTGGTGGCCTGCACTCTGCTTGAAATGGAATTTCACGGGTCCTACTTAGTCTAGTCTCCATTAAACTTTGCCCCTCTCACCTTGAAGCCATGTCCTTTAGTCTTTGATATTTCCATGCTGGGAAAAAGGTTCAGACTGTCTACCTCATCTATGCCTCCCATAAATAGATGTATGTCTGTCGGATTTCCCATCAACCTCTGGTCAATAAACGACCACCTTTAAACATCAGCCGGTGTCTTCCTTCATAGAACAACTCCCGAAGATAGACGCAAAATGCTGGAGTAACTCAGCGGGACAGGCAGCATCTCTGGAGAGAAGGAATTGGTGACGTTTCGGGTCCAGAACCTTCTTCAGACATGGATAAGGGAAACGAGATATAGACGGTGATGTGGTGAGATAAAGAACAATAATAATAATAATAAATTTTATTTATGGGCGCCTTTCAAGAGTCTCAAGGACACCTTACAAAAATTGAGCATGTAGAGGAAAAACATGTAAGGGGAATGAAATAAATAGTAGAGACATGACTAGTACACAAAGTAAAGACAGAATTCAATACAAAACACAGTATGAGGCAATTAATGCACAGATGAAAAGGGACGGGGACGTGGGGCTAAGGATAGGCAGAGTTGAAGAGATGGGTCTTGAGGCGGGACTGGAAGATTGTGAGGGACACGGAATTGCGGATCAGTTGGGGGAGGGAGTTCCAGAGCCTGGGAGCTGCCCTGGAGAAGGCTCTGTCCCCAAAACTGCGGAGGTTGGACTTGTGGATGGAGAGGAGACCGGCTGATAGAATAGAATAGAATAGAATCTTTAATTGCCACGCAACCAGGGTTGGTGGTATTTGGGTTCGGTACATGATGGTACACTGCTTTTGTTACATACCACTAATAACACAGATCACTGTAATAAAGTGCATCCATACCACATCACAAATCACAAATCTCACCAACAATACATAGTGCAAAAGAACAAACAAAGACCATAGACAAGACACTGTATACATCAAAAGTCATATTATTGTCTGATTATTGGACGGAATTGAGAGTTCTTATTGCTGAGGGGAAGAAACTGTTTTTAAAGCGGGTGGTTTTAGTAGCAAGTGACCTGAGGCGCCTCCCCGAAGGGAGAGACTGAAAAAGGTGATTTGCTGGATGGGAGTTGTCCGAGATTATCTTTTTTGCCCGTAGATGTGGATCTGAGGGACCGTGAGGGTTGGTAGGGGGAGAGGAGATCAGCGAGATATGGGGGGTCCAGATGGTGGAGGGCTTTGTAGGTGAGGACCAGGATTTTGTAGGTGATCCGGTGGGAGATGGGAAGCCAGTGAAGATTTTTGAGGACTGGAGTGATGTGATGCCAGGATTTGGTGTGGGTGATGTGAATGAAAGATATGCAAAAAAGTACCGATGATAAAGGAAGTAAAGGGCCTGTCTCACTTGGTGATTTTTTCGGTGGCTGCCGGCATCATATCGGGGTCACCAAAACATTTTCAACATTTCAAAATCCAGCTGCGACAAAAAAAATGTTGCGACACTTGGAAAAACAAAACACCGCGCGTCAACACGTCACGAATTTCTCAGTGCCAGATACGTCAGTCAATGATGCCAGCAATCGCCAAAAACAAATCGCCACGTGGGACAGGCCCTTTAGAGAAAATCTGAAGTTCGAGAAATCAATATTCAAACCACTGGGCTGTGAGCTATTGCCCTCAGTTGTCATCACTCCAGGTCAGTCAGTCTTCACATTCCTGTACATGGCCGCAAGCACTTTTGATGCCACGCTTCCTTACATAACAGAAATAACTCTCATGGGAAAGGAATCTCTTCATTAAATGCCAGCTGAGAGTCTACAATAAATGCAAGCTGCTTTCCTACCCCCCCCACATAATAAAATCATCAGAACCATAAATGGGGAAGGTTCTGTGAAGTTCCTTGGCTACATTTAAGAGGGAGTTAGATGTGGCCCTTGTGGCTAAAGGGATCAGGGAGTATGGAGTGAAGGCAGGTACAGGATACTGAGTTGGATGATCAGCCATGATCATATTGAATGGCGGTGCAGGCTCGAAGGGCCGAATGGCCTACTCCTGCACCTATGTTCTATGTTTCTATGTTTCTGGAATCTTTTGTCCACGGTGGAAATGTCAATAGATTCGAGGGTGTAGCTTTAAGGTGAGAGGGTTAATGTTTAATGGAAATGTGCGGGTGGGGGGGGGGGGGGGCAAGAGAGGGTGATGGGTGCCTGGAACGCGCTGCCAGGGGTGGTGGTGGAGGCAGATACGATAGTGGTGTTTAAGAGGCTTTTAGATAGACATGTGGGTGAACAGGGAATGGAGGGATATCAGTTTAACTCAGTACTAAGATCGCCACAGACAATGTGGGCCTGTTTCTGTTCTAGGGGCTAATTTACAGAGGCTAATTAACCTACAAACCCGCTCTGCAAAGCCCGGTGTGTACAGAGCAGTGCGAGCTATCTGAAATATGAGAGTCTTTTCTTTATTTAAATCTACGGCGGCTCATGAGGCATTTTATAGTGTGGCCGTTTATATTGTGGCCGCACAAATTAAACAACAATAGAACTGGCAGTTTAACTCTCTCAAGAAAATTCTGAACTGTCTTCATGTCCCTGAATAAAGGCAGCTGTGAAGCACAACAAACAACGAGCTATGAAAGGCAAGGCCATCCTTGGAGAACCTCTCTGTGTGATCACTCCTGCTGCATAGATTCATCAGAATGTAGACAAGACACAGCTTGCAAAACACACTAAATAAATCTGTAAATGCTAAAACGGTTACCTTACTTGAACAAAATTTACAAAACACTTGTCTGATCAATAAAGAGGTCAGTGTTCCCAGACCCAGGCAGAGATTCAGAGGCTTTTTGCCTTTTGGTTCTCTCCCTTCACCGCTCCCAATAACACCATCTCCAGCGGGGTTTCCTTGACCCCCCCACTGGCACGTTGCTCAAATCATACTGTCCACCCAATCCCGGCAGTGAATACTAGTGAGGGTCAGTGAATCGCAGGCACAGAACAGGCCCTTCGGCCCAACTTGCCCACACCGGCCAACATGTGCCAGCTACACTAGTCCCACCTACCTGCGCTTGGTCCATATCCCTCCACACCTGTCCTATCCATGTGCCTGTCCAACTGTTTCTTAAACGTTGGGATAGTCCCTGCCTCAACTCACAGTTACAGGGGGAGTTGGGGTGCCACACACTGATCCCCATTAGCCACGAGAAGCTGTAGGGGAGCCGCCTTCTTGAACTACAGCTGTGCCCGAGGGTTCTACGGCTGGCACCGTTGGACAAGGAGGTTGGTGAGCTCACCTTGGCCACGGGAGCGTTTACACTGTACCTCGATACACGTAACCATAAACTCAACACATTCACGCTCCCCTCATGCTTAGTCCAGCCGAAGCAATACAAACCAGCAATCTAACATCACACCCTAAAGGTACACACTCACCTGTACCTGGAGAAACACACCAAGCCACATTTGGAGCATTGTGTGCAGGTGTGCTCGCCCCATTACAGGATGTGGAAGCTCGGCAGAGGCTGCAGAGGAGGGTTGCCAGAATGCTGCCTGGGCTACAGGGTATTAGTTGGACCGAGGGGCTGGACACACTTGGCTTGTTGTCTCTCGAGCAGAGGCTGAGGGGAGACCCGATAAAATTATAAAATCATGAGGGGCAAAGATTTGGGTCGACAGTCAGAACATTTAGGTGACGTTTCACAGAGTGCTGGAGTAACTCAGCGGGTGAGTCAGGCAGCATCTGTGGAGAACATGGATAGGTGACGTTTCGGGTCAAGATCCCACAACAAATTTGGCAGCTGGAATTTTTGTTGCATTCACTTGATTGCACTTCCCATGTCGTCAGCACGAATAATTAAAACATTAGCACAGGCAAGTTAATGTGACCACTAATGATATATGCACCCCACAAAGTTCCTGACTCCAATCAAAAATAGACATTTCCCTGCGGTGAGCATTGGTAAGCAGCTGCTCAATATAGACAGGTCCCAACATATTAATGGACAGCAAAAATAGTCAGTTGCCACAGTCAGACACTAACAAACAGGTACCAGGCTTAGTTTAGTTTAGAGATACAGCGTGGAAACAGGCCCTTTGGCCCACCGAATCCATGCTGACCAGCGATCCCCGCACACTTACACTATCCTACACACATTAGGGACAAATTACATTTATACCAAGCCAATTCACCCAGCAACCTGTACATATTTGGACTGTGGGAGGAAACTGGAGCACCCGGAGAAAACCCACGCAAGTCACGGAGAAAAAACACAAACGCCGTACAGACAGCACCTATGGTCAGGATCAAAGCCCGGTTTCTGGGGCTGTGATGCAGCAGCTCTACCCGCTGCACCACCATGCCGCCTTGAATTCTTTGAAGTATCAGCCTCAAGTATGCATTGTAGTTGGACAAAGAACGGGTTTAGCAGCAAATAATAGTTATATTAAGGTCACAGGAAATCAAAATAGATATGGGGATAGTTGGCTGCCAAAGATTCTCAATAGTTGAATATTTCAGCCAGAGAGAAACAGATGTTGGATTTGGCAATGACTGCTTCAATCTGTTCCTGCAGACTTGGCTTGACAAAGACAAGTCCGCCTTTCCACAGGAGATGTCAGGTTTCTAACACGGACTGGTGGGTGACTGGAACGTGCTGCCAGGGCTGGTGGTGGAATGTCACCTATCCATGTTCTCCAGAGATGCTGCCTGACCTGCTGAGTTACTCCAGCACTCTGTGAAACGTCACCTATCCATGTTCTCCAGAGATGCTGCCTGACCTGCTGAGTTACTCCAGCACTCTGTGAAACGTCACCTATCCATGTTCTCCACAGATGCTGCCTGACCCGCTGAGTTATTCCAGCACTCTGTGAAACGTCACCTATCCATGTTCTCCACAGATGCTGCCTGACCCGCTGAGTTACTCCAGCACTCTGTGAAACGTCACCTGTCCATGTTCTCCACAGATGCTGCCTGACCCGCTGAGTTACTCCAGCACCGTGTCATTCCAGAAAACAATAGTCACAGCACCATCGTAGACGAGGATAGCATCCAAAATTCAGCGCGTGGGAGAGATGAAACATAGAGAATTGGTGCAGGAGTAGGCCATTCGGCCCTTCGAGCCAGCACCACCATTCAATATGATCATGGCTGATCATCCAAAATCAGTACCCCGTTCCTGCTTTCTCCCCATATCCCTTGATTCCGTTAGCCCGAAGAGCTAAATCCAACTCTCTCTTGAAAACATCCAGTGAATCGGCCTCCATTGCCTTCTGTGGCAGAGAATTCCACAGATTCACAACTCTCTGGGTGAAGTAGTTTTTCCTCATCTCAGTCCTAAATGGCCGACCCCTTATTGTTAAATTGTGATCCCTGCTTCTGGACTCCACCAACATGGGGAACATTTTTCCTGCATCTAGCGTGTCCAATCCTTTAAGAGTTTCACATATATGTTTCTATAAGGTGAATGAAGGTGGAGAGGCTGTTCCACACAAGCAAGCCCCCCTCCTCTGGGCCACAGGAGGTGGGCTGTAACGGCACAGTAGATGTTACGGCTGGAAACTCCCTTGGCTGCACCAAGCATCTTCCATGCTTTGACATGTTTATGAATCACTTACAAATTTATGAATTACAGGCGGTGAAGCTGCAGCAAGTAGGAATTTCATTGTTCCGTTATCATAAGTTCACGTTAATCAGTGGTAGCAGCAGAATTAAGCCATTTGGTCCATCAAGTCTACACCCCCATTCAATCATGGCTGATCTATCTCTCCCTCCTAACCCCATTCTCCTGCCTTCTCCCCATAATCTGACACCAATACTAATCAAAAATCGATCAATGTCTGCCTTGAATATATCCATGACTTGGCCTCCACAGCCTTCAGTGGCAAAGAATTCCACAGATTCACCACCCCATGAATAAATTAATTCCTCATCTCCTTTGCTAAAAGTACGTCCTTTTATTCTGAGTCTGTGACCTCTGGTCCTAGACTCTCCCACAAGTGGAAACATCCTCTCCACACCCACTCTATCCAAGCCTCTCACTATTCTGTACGTTTCTATGAGGTTCCCCCCTCATTCTTCTAAACTCCAGTGAGGACAAGCCCAGTGTCGACAAACGCTCATCATATGTTAACCCACTCAACAACTGGGTGGTTCTTTCCAAGAACAGACAGAGAGGGGTGACATCTCCACTGCATGAGTGAACCTCTTCAGGAGATGAGCTGGTAATCTCTATACCTTCAATCATGTTCCGGGTGAAATACAGACAATGCTTACGTTAGATCAGCCTTCCTTCTGATGCAGGTAGTAACAGGCAGCACATTCCACCGCACTGACACAGACGCACAGAATCTCCTCTGAGACCCACAAAGTCTCTTGCCCAGAGTAGGGGAATCGAGGAACAGGGACATAGCTTTAAGGTGAAGGGGCTAACATCCCTTTTGTCCAGAGATGCTGCCTGATCCACCAAGTTACTCCAGCTTTTTGTGTCTGTCTTCGGTTTAAGTCAGCATCTGCAGTTCTTTCCTGTAACCCAGCTCCCTGGGTTGCTTAGAACACAGAGTGCTGGAGTAACTCAGCGGGTCAGGCAGCATCTGTGGAGAACATGGATAGGTGACGTTTCACAGAGTGCTGGAGTAACTCAGCGGGTGCAGCAGCATCTATGGAGCTAAGGAAATAGGCAACGTTTCAGGCTGAAACCCTTCTGGGTTTCGGCCCGAAACGTTGCCTATTTCCAGAAGGGTTTCGGCCCGAAACGTTGCCTATTTCCTTAGCTCCACAGATGCTGCTGCACCATAACTCAGCGGGTCAGGCAGCATCTGTGAAGAACATGGATAGGTGACGTTTCACAGAGTGCTGGAGTAACTCAGCGGGTCAGGCAGCATCTGTGGAGAACATGGATAGGTGACGTTTCACAGAGTGCTGGAGTAACTCAGCGGGTCAGGCAGCATCTGTGGGGAACACGGATAGGTGACGTTTCACAGAGTGCTGGAGTAACTCAGCGGGTCAGGCAGCATCTGTGGGGAACACGGATAGGTGACGTTTCACAGAGTGCTGGAGTAACTCAGCGGGTCAGGCAGCATCTGTGGAGAACGTGGATAGGCTTCAGACTGAAGAAGTGTCCAGATCCATGTTCTCCATTGATGCTGCATGACCCACTGAGTTACTCCAGCCTTTTGCTGGTTGCAATGTGCTGACGCAGTCAAAATAAAACTGTAGAATGCTGCCAAAACTAGTTTAGGGAAAGGTTCAAGGACTCACCACTTCAGCGTGGGGTGTCTCGTGTTTGGATTGGAATCAAGCCCAAGTCCAAGATCAAGGTTCATCTACAATGCCCAGCTCCCTAGTTCAGTTTAGTACCACATAAACCGAGCTACAGTGAAAAGCTTTTGTTGTGTGGTAACCAGTCAGTGGAGAGACAATACATGATTACAATCGAGCCATTTACAGTTGTACAGATACATGATAAGGGAATAACATTTAGCGCAAGGTCCGACACAGCCTCATGTATACATCCACTATAGATGTCGGTCTAAGGCCGTCTGAAGAGAAGTCTGGACCCTTTATTGTTTCATTGGTCTACCTGGAACATGTGACAATAAAACACTCTCGTCCCAAAACGTCACCCAGTCCTTCTCTCCAGAGATGCTGCCCGTCCCGCTGAGTTAATCCAGCATCCTGTGTCTGGACATGTACGGATCCCGTTTCAGACGCGGCCTGATCGCTGAGTCCACGGGTTTGTGTGTTCAACCCACCACAGCCACACACACACAGCCCCCCACCCCCCCCACACACACACACCCCCACACACACACACACAGCCCCCCCCACACACACACAGCCCCCCCCCACACACACACACACAGCCCCCCCACACACACACACAGCCCCCCCCCGCACGCACACACAGCCATACACACAACCCCTCCCCACACACACACACAGCCCCACACACACACACACACAGAGGCCCCCCCCCACACACAGAGCCATACACACAACCCCCCCCCCCCCACACATACACAGCCAGACACACAACCCCCCCCCACACACACCCATACACACAACCCCCCCCCCCCCACACACACACACCCATACACACAACCCCCCCCCCCCACACACACACAGCCAGACACACAACCCCCCCCCACACATACCCATACACACAACCCCCCCCCCCCCCACACACACACACACACACAACCCCCCCCCCCACACACACACACACACAACCCCCCCCCACACACACACACAGCCATACACACAACCCCCCCCCCCACACACCCATACACACAACCCCCCCCCCACACACACACACAGCTAGACACACAACCCCCCCACACACACATATATATACACACCCATACAGCCCCCCCGCCCCCCACCCCACCCCACACACACACACACACACACACACACACAGATACACACAGCCCCCCCCACACACACAGATATACACACAGCTCTTCCCCGTGGTCTCAGCAGGAAGGTGCCACCACTCTCCCGGCAGCGTTTAATTGTGAACATTTGGGTCAGGTTGCGCGGTGACCAAACATGTCGGTCTTTGTGTTGGAACGTGGGCCCACGCTTCTAAAACCCGGCCATGTAACGTCAGCTCACATGTCGTGTTTAGCTGGCCCCGTCCACACACCCCTCCCCTCCCCTCTCCCTCCTCTCCCCTCCACTCCCCCTACACGGGGTTAGTTAGCTGGAATCACCGGCTTTACACCGAATAAACATGTCAGGCTAAACATGGCTTGTGAGGAGCTACTGTCCCCCCCACACACGGTCACCCCAGTGAAGGGTGCTTGTTGTCATGTGGCCCACATACAACAATGACATTGTTACCGGCAGCAGCACAACACGATATGTGGACATAGTACACTGTAAACTATATATATGCACACATACATTATATATGTATATTCACACACACACAGATACACAGTCATACATTTCCACAGACACAGATAATATATGTGTATATATATACAGACACACGTATACATAGACATATACACATATCATATCGTACACACACGCACGCACGCAGTTCCTTCTACGCCGTGTGGTTGAGGATCTTTGGGGAACATGATACCTGCGGAAGGTACAAAGTGCGACCTGGTCTCCGTTACAGGCCACAGGTGTGGGTGTTGTGGGGAGGTCAGGTGAGGGTTCAGGTGACTTTACCTGGATTTCCTCGTAGGACTCGTCGATGTTAGTGACGTGATGGTGTTGGTGGAGGGCCGGCTGGTCGCAGAAGAAGCAGAGCAGACACTTGTCGCTGAGGCAGAAGAGTTTGGCTCTATCGTGGTCCTTGCAGGCGTGTGGGCCGCGCTGCGGGTGGAGCAGAGCGTGTAGTGGGAAGGCGCTGTACCTCTCCACAATGTTGGCCAGCTTCAGGCTGGGAGACAGCAGCGGCTCGCTGAACGATCGCCGGCACTCGGGGCAGTCGCGGCAGCCGCGCTGTTGGCGGCTCCAGTGCTCAGTGATGCATCGCCGGCAGAAGTGATGCTCACAGCCGAAACTCACCGGCTCCTGGTAGATGCTCAGGCAGATGGAGCAGAGCAGCTCGTCCTTCAGGCTGCCCGCCATGGCGTCCTCTCCCTCTCCTCTCCCTCTCCTCTCCTCCTCCTTCTCTCCCTCTCCTCTCCTCCTCCTTCTCTCCTTCTCTCCCTCTCCTCCTCTCCCTCTCCGCCTCCCCTTCTCTTCCTCTCCCTCTCCCCTCCTTCTCTTCCTCCCCTTCTCCTCCTCCTCTCCCTCTCGTTTCGTTTCCTCCACCTCCTTCTCCTTCTCCCTCTCCCTCTCCCTTCCTCTCCTCTTCTCCCTCTCCTCTCTCTTCTCCCTCTCTCTCCTTCCCCTCCTCTCCCCTTGTCTCCTCTCCTCTATTCGGTTCCAGGAAGTGTCCCCGCGGACCGCACCATGCCGTGCAGGAGGGGAGGAGGGGGGGAGGAGGGAGCGCCGCGCCGTTCCCCGCCCCCAGGATCGCCCCCCTCCCCTCTACCCCTCACCCCTCCCACACTGGAGCCCGGCATCGGGCAGTGAACCCCCCCCCCCGCCCCACAGGCCGGGACACGACCGCCGGCCGCCACTCACTCCGACCACAACCCCCCCCCCCCCCCTCCCGCAGTGGTAGCGCCGCGATCTGTCACACTCACGTTGCTACAAAGTGGTTACAGCAAGGGCTAGCACCAGCGGCCACTCGGCCCACCGGCTACCCCATCCACTGGCCAAGGGCGACCCCCTCCCGTCCCGACAATATCCTGCTTGTAATTCCAACAACTCATCATGTCTTTAATCTGTGTCTTGCCCTTGTTCGTGTCATCAGAGGTCAGTATTGTTCCTCGCGTTTTATATTGAGTACGAGGTTTACATCTTGTGTTGTGCTGTGCCGCTGCAAGTAGCAATGCCATTGTTCTGTCCCTGGCCACGCAGTAGAAGCTTTTCACTGTACCTCCGTACACATCACAGTAATAAAATCGAAACCTAAAATATTAGGCATTGCCTGCCCCAAGCAGGGAAAATGTAATCTGTTTTAGTCAAATGTATTATCAATGTAGGTGAAATATTAACACTGAAGATGGACACAAAATGCTGGAGTAATTCAGCGGGACGGGCAGCATCTCTGGAGAGAAGGACTGGGTGACATTTGGGGTCGAGACCCTTCTTCAGACTGTGCTGAACCTATGACAATGTAGGGAGGTTGCACGCAGTCGAGGTCACGACCCGTGACCCGTACTGTTGCCACGCAATGCCAACTGGAGTACACGCAACGCCAACTGGAGTACACGCGGTGAACTGCAGGTCAGCATTTACTATGGCTGCCGGCACAGCGGGCCCTTCTTCTGGCCCAGCATCCGGATTGGTTGCACACTTGTGGACCCCGGGCTGTCTATCCCGGGGGGGAAGAGGGGTCTGGGGGGAGGTCAGTGGTGGGGGTGGGGGGGGGGGAGAGGAAGAGTTCGGGGTGTCGGTGCAGTGCGGTCAATGACTCTGGGTGGGCGGAGGGAGCAGACCGTCCCCAACTCTGCTGCAGCTGACGTTGCCCAGAGCTGCCGCCCCGCTCCACCCAGCCCCGTGACAGTGCAGCCCATAGGTGGAGATGGGCGGCTGTGGCCGGACAGCGCTGACCCCGGGGGGAGGGTGGAGGAGAGTGGGGGCTGTCCCGAGGGATGCGCTCGCTTACACCTTGGTGCTCGGGTTCAGAGCAAAGATATTAGAGAATTTGGTTCTGAGCGCTCAGTACCCAAAATAATAACCCCACGATATTGCAATCAAACTGCTCTGACTTTGAGTGTGCTTTATTTAGCGAAGGCTTATCAAGATGGTGCTGTGTCTCTGGGCACGACAATGAATGCGGCTATTAGTCGCGGATTGTAAAAGACGCCACACCATGAGATAACACCAGTTTAAACCTTCCCGCATTCAATGACAGCACCCACAATTATTTACAGCACAAAAAATTATCCTTTCGGCGGTTTTATTACAGGTAAGAAAGTCCGCATTTCGTGTGTTAACAGTGTATGCTGAAGCCGCCTTGTCCTCCGCATGGATTGAGCTGCTCTGTGTGTCACGCCCTTTGACCCGATGGCCTTACGTGCAACCCCCCTAGAGAAGGGTCTCCACCCAAAGCGTCACCCATTCCTTTTCTCCAGAGATGCTGTCTGACCCACTGATCCTGAAAATTAATTTAAAAAACATGCAGAACAGGTACGATGCAGGTTAGAAACATGTACAGTAGCTATTGTGGCCGAGATTTAAATTAGAGTTGCTCATTGTTGATGCAAAGAACTGCAGATGCTAGTTGACAAAAAAAGACAAAGTGCTGGAGTAACTCAACAGGTCAGGCAGTATCTCAGGAGAACATGAATAGGTGACTTTTTGTGTCAGAACCCTTCCTCAGACCGATTCTGGTTATTCATTGGTTCTTAGTATGTTCATAAGGGACAGGAGCAGAATTAGGCAATTCGACCCATCAAGCCTACTCCGCCATTCAATCATGGCTGATCTATCTCTCCCTCCTAACCACATTCTCCTGCCTTCTCCCCATAACCCCTGACACCTGTACTAATCAAGAATCTATCTATCTCTGCCTTAAAAATATCCATTGACTTGGCCTCCACAGCCGTCTGTGGCAATGAATCTGTGTCTTGTACATCATGCATCAGGACTTCTGGATTAAACCCCAGACATCATTTACTCCCTGGTCCACTGAGGAGGCCATTATCAACTCTCCTCACCCACCCCCAACACTCACATCATCCAATTCCAGATACCTACAATTCCAGATACTTATTATTCCACATATAAATATTTTATTTAATTTGTGGCCTGTTTCTGTCTCCCAGGTGCCCATTATTGCATCTCTAGAAGCTCTTCAATTACATTCCAACCTGTCACTCGGGGATGAAATCTATTGAGAGTTTAGATTAAATTCTGAGATTCTGGGATAAATCGGCAAATATTCTGAAGAAAGCTCGTTACGGGATCAAATGCAGTCGAATACCGTCAAGGATTAAAGTCTTATGAATAAATCACATTTCTTGCACTGAGCTGATAGATGAGGCCTGACCTCAGAATACATACAGTAACATATTTGTCCATCTTGTGCATAATAACATGCTCAAAGGTTTAAGATGAGGGGGGTAATGTTCATAGGAACTTGAGGGGTAAGGTTTTTCACACAAAGGATAGTGGGTGTATGGAACGAGCTGCCAGAGGAGGTAGTAGAGGCAGGGACTATCGCCATGTTATTTTTTTTTATTGGAAGTACAGTAAATTACAATAATACACATCAGTTATCTTATTACATTTGTTGTACCACTTCGTTTTTCGAGCTTTAAAAAAGATAGAAATAAAAGAAGTAAGGAAAGTGAGCAAGAATCGTGAAGGTGCAGGAAAGTGTTGGGAGAAGAAAGCCCCTTAGGGAGGAAGTTAGAGAAGGAAATAAAGAAAGGAAATAAGACCCTAGAAAGAAAAGAAAAAAAAGGAAAAACAATCGCTCTATTGTAACACAAAACCCGCAAAAAAGGATATACCAACCGTGTTTTAAAAAAAAAATTATTCTATACCCCCCGTTACCAGATCCTGGTACCATTTATATTTTAAATTACTATTGCACCTTATGCTTGTAATAGTTCCATAAATGCAGACCACGTCTTTTGGACGTGGTCTGCTTTGCCTGCTAGGAGGAGTCTCATCTCTTCCAAGTGTAGTGTTTCGAACATGTTTGAAATCCACATTTTTATTGTTGGTATTGGAGCATTTTTCCAAAATTTGAGTATAAGCTTTTTCCCCATTATTAGCCCGTAATTAAGTAAGTTCTTTTGAAACACGTTTAATTCGGGGTTACCTTCTGATATTCCAAAAATGATCCATTCTGCTTTTGGTACAAGTTTTATTTTAAATGATTTTGTGAAGATTTCAAATATTTCGTTCCAAAATTTTTGGATTTTTATACAAAAAACAAAAGAGTGCGCTATGGTAGCTTCTTGTGACTGACATTTATCACAAATGGGTGAGACATTGGGGAAAAGTTTATTTATTTTAGTTTTTGAATAATATAGTCTATGTAATGTTTTATATTGAATTAGAGTATGTCGTACGTTGATCGAGCATTTATGCACATATAGTAAGTGTTTATCCCAGCTCTCTTTTGAAATTTTTATAGCTAGTTCTTGTTCCCAGTCGACTATTGCCATGTTAAAGAAACATTTTGACAGTTACGTGGATAGGATAGGTTTATGGGGCAAACGCGGGCAGGTGGAACGAGTGTAGATGGACATTGGTTGGTGTATGACACGATGAATCTATGACTAGGATAGCCAACTCTAAGATAGGTCCAAGGCCTATGTGTAATTGTACAATCTCATGCTAGTGTTGTGTAGGAAGGAACTGCAGATGCTGGTTTACACCGAAAATACACACAACATGCTGGAGTAACTCATCAGGATCTTTGTCTCTCGTCCCAAAACATCACCCATTCCTTCTCTCCAGAGATGCTGCCTGTCCCGCTGAGTAACTCCAGCTTTTTGTGTTTATCTTCAGTGTCATTATTTTACCTTGGGAAAGTTCTTCAAGATCCTTTGGAAAATGCCACCCACCTGTACTTTGGTAAGACTAAACCAGTAGCTTACATTCTTCTGCTTGGGATAGGCACTCTCATGTTTCAGTACCTTCCACCCAATGGGAGTGGGGAGGAGAGGGAATGAGCGGGGTGGGATGGGTCTTTGATTATGTTGGTGTGGTGTAGATGGGGTAAGTATGCCTTGTACCATGAGGGCATCACCTTCACTCGCACAGGCTTGGGCCTTCTTCACTGGCAAGCCCAAAACAGAGCGACCATGGAGAATATCTATCACCCTCACCATAGTCGCGGCTCAACAGTAAACGGAAATTAAAGACCAATCTGCAAATGGTCAACATCTGAAGTAGGAACGGAAAATGCTGTGAATCTGCTGTTTCGATATTTATTACATTCATTGCTGAGTGGATTACACTTTTCCTAGTGAGGCAGAAGATTCCCATGGTGTAGACTTGTGCCTGAGGAATTGTTAGCTGCTTTAGTGAATGTTCTCCTGACTTATGGATGAAACATTAGACTGGAGCCACGTATGCGCTCTCTCTCGAGGAGATTTGAAACATCCCACAGATCTACTCCAGGAAGGGTGAAGAATGGTTCAGATCCACCACAGATTTTCCGGCAAGTGGTGGTCTGGCACGTCCTTTAATCCGGACAAAATCACGAGAGCGCTCTTGAAAGTTCCCCCCGGAAGTCCCCCCGAAAATGTGGTGCCTAGGCTGGGTGAGGTGGACAACGTCGACCTCATCGGGACTTCTGCGGCCGATCAGCGGGTTGAATTTGCCCCCTGCGGCCGGGGCTCTGGAACTCTGTGACCCACTGGTCAACCTGAGGAGCACCTTCAGCAACAGACTGGTTCCACCAAGATGCAGCACAGAACGCCACAGGAGATCTTTCTTCCCTGTGGCTATCAAACTGTACAACTCCTCCCCCTTCTGTCGTGGGGTGGACTGAGACTGACTCCTCTTCACCCTCCCCAGCCCCAAATCTTTGCACATCCCAATCCCGGACTTTCATGTTTCATTTACCTTGCTGTGTTTTATGACTTGTTGGCAGACCAATTTCCCTCCTGGGATAAATAAAACTATCGTATCGCATAGCCGACTTCCGGGGCCAACTTTGTGGGGCAGTATCTTGCCTATTTCTTTCTATCACACAACTTAGAAACAGGCCCTTCATCCCAACCTGCCCCATCTACACTAGTCCCACCTGCGTTCATTTGGTCCATATCTCTCCAAACCTGTCCTATCCTTGTACCCGTCTAACTGTTGCTTAAACATTGCAATAGTCCCTGCCTCAAGGACTGTACCTCCTCTGGCAGCTTGTTGCATAGCTGGTGTACGGAACATTCTCATTCAAAATGCCGCAGCCCGGCTTTTAACAAATACCAAGAAAAGGGGACATATCACCCCAGTATTAAATATACTCCCTTCATTGGCTCCCTGTGAGATCCAGGATAGACTATAAAGTCCTCCTTCTTGTCTATAAAGCCATAAATGGCTTAGGAGTGGCATATTTTACAGAGTCCCTCCTTCCCGATGCCCCTACTCGAGAGCTCAGGTCTTCTGACGCCGGCCTGTTAGCCTCTCAATACCGCAGCTATAAGAACATTGGTGAAGCAGCATCTTACAATGAGGCCCCCAAACTGCGGGACACTCTTTTTTAAACGGCAGCTAAAAACCTATATTTTCAATCAAGCTTTTAACTGACTACTTCTTCTGATGACATTGTAAAAATGACCTTTATTCTCTTGTGTTTATCTCAGCGTAGCCTTCAGCAGCAGCTTGTGTACTCAATATAGTACACGGGACTCTGTATTTGGCATCAGTGTCTTTGCTTTTTGTTCTTTCACATTCTCAATGTTATATTTTCAATATTTATATAAATCTGTGCTCTTTATGCCGTTAACGCCTATGTCGTAAGGATTTAAATTGTATTTTTGTTTAGACGTGTTTTTATGGAAAGCACTTTGGGTTGCATTCTCTTAAAGATAGCGGAGTCAAGGGATATGGGGAGAAGGCAGGAACGGGGTACTGATTGTGGATGATCAGCCATGATCACATTGAATGGCGGTGCTGGCTCGAAGGGCTGAATGACCTACTCCTGCACCTATTGTCTATTGTCTATTATTTATTGTATGAAAAGTGCGAAACTAATAAAGTTATTATTATTATTATTAAAGCTGCCACTGTTAATAAAATATTCTCCCAGCAAATACCACCACCTTCAGGAAAGGATGCGAGTCTGGCACTAGGAACATAAAGAGACCCCAAAAATAAACTGTGAATATTTTAGTGCTGCAGAAAGACCTTCTGGAGGAGTGGTTTAACTAATGTCATGCCTGCAGGAGGATTAATACTCAGCAGGACAATTGATTAATTCCCATGATTGAGTAGCTAGCCTCACATAAAATGGGACATTGAACATCTGCCTAAGGGATATTACAGGCAGTGTAAGATTCGAGCTCACATTAAAACTGAAACAGAGTGGGAGTCCTGCTGTTTCTCATAACTTCACTGGAGAACGGTTCGCTAATGGAAGCTGATTAGCAATCAAACAATGTGTAGGAAGGAACTGCAGATGCTGGTTTACACTAAAGATAGACACAGAGTGCTGGAGTAACTCAGCGGGTCAGGCAGCATCTGTGGCGAACATGGATAGATGACGTTTCACAGAGTGCTGGAGTAACTCAGCGGGTCAGGCAGCATCTGTGGAGAACATGGATAGGTGACGTTTCACAGAGTGCTGGAGTAACTCAGCGGATCAGGCAGCATCTGTGGAGAACATGGATAGGTGACGTTTCACAGAGTGCTGGAGTAACTCAGCGGGTCAGGCAGCATCTGTGGGAGATAAGGATGTGCGACGTTTCGGGTTGACACATCTTCAGGCTGACCCGCTGAGTTACTCCAGCACTTTGTGTCTGTGTAATGCAATAAATGAGATGGTGTTCCAGGCTACTGCCAACCCCACAATTAAGGTGCAGGATTTCACCAGGTGAGCATTGTTGTTTTCAATTAACGTTTCAGGATGTGGGCTCACCTGCACGTCAATGTTTACCCCCCCCCCCCCCCCCTCCCCCCCCTTATCCCAAATTGCCTCTTGGGAAGTGGTGCTAACTGATGAAGCATTTTAGAGCCATGGAGTCAAACACCACGGAAACAAACCCTTCGGCCCAACTTGCCCATGCTGACCAACATGTCCCATCTACACTAGTCCCACCTGCCCATGCTTGGCCCATAACCCTCTAAACATGTCCTATCCATGTACCTGTCCAATCTTTTACTCCAGCTGCTCCGCTTTCCTCCCACACTCCAAAGACGTACAGGTTTGTAGGTTAATTGGCTTTGGTTAAATTATAAATTGTCTCTAGAGTGTGTGGGATAGTGTTAGTGTGCGGGATCGCTGGTCGGTGCGGACTCGGTGGGCCGGGGGGGTCCTGTTCCGGATCTGATCTCTAAACTAAACTAAACTAATGTAAAAAGTAACAAGTGCCCGCCTTCTGTCCTAGACTTTAATTACCATTCAGACGTACTGATTGTAACTGAACAAATATGTAAATGACAGGGAGCTGGCATCTATAATATTTAAGTGCATTGTGCCAGCTCTTTGTCTGGGGTAATTTTGTCTTAATTGGCATTTACATTTATATTTTATCTGCAGGTTTCCATTATATTGTCAATGATGATACATGTGCATGGTTAGCTGTTCGTGCCAGAGATACTATCAACCTCTCGTGGACTTCAGATCGAACAAATAGATTGGTGGACTGGCCCAGGATTAATCACTAACTTCAGCCATTATTGGAGCTGTGTACAATTTCTCCATGATCTAAATGTAAAGAAGCTGCCAGCCCACACGCCCCGTCAACTGAAGTCAGCAAACATGCACGGTATTCCTTAAATTCTGTAACCTGTTTCTCTTCCAAGTATCCTGACAAATAAAGTATTGTAGCAATTTGAGTTGGGATGTGCTGTTATATTTAAGTTTCCCATGTGGTGTAATTGAATTATTGAAATCAATAACAACGGTAGAGTCGTTGCCTCTCAGCGCCAGAGACCCGGGTTCAAACCCTACTACGGGCGCTGTCTGTACGGAGTTTGTACGTTTTCCCTGTGACCTGCGTGGGTTTTCTCCGGGTGCTCCGGTTTCCTCCCACACTCCGCAGACTTGCAGGTTTGTAGGCTAATTGGCTTTGGTATAATTGTGAATTGTGGCGGGATCATTGGTCAGCGTGGACTCGATGGGTCGAAGGGCCTGTTTCCGCACTGTATCTCTAAACTAAGCTAAAATTCAACCATCACACTTTCCTACACAAAATGTGCAGGAACCAACTGCAGATGCTGGTTGTACCATCCACCACAGTGATGGATGCTGTGGTGGATGTTTGTGTTCAATGTTTATTGTGTATTGTGTGTTCTTTCTCATTGTACCGCTGCTGGCAAATTCATTTCACTTGCACTTTATGTGCAATGTGACAAATAAAACCGTATTGTATTGGTTTAAGTCGAAGATAGGCACAAAATGCCAGAGTAACAACGGGACAGGCAGCATCTCTGAAGAGAAAGAAGGGGTGACGTTTCGGGTCGACCCGGAATATCACCCATTCCTTCTCTCCAGAGTTGCTGCTTGTCCCGCTGAGTTACGCCAGCATTTGTGCCTATCACACTGAGGAATTGTTTGAATACAACTAGTTTTCATCATCAAAGTCAAAATAATTACTGGCATTTATCCCATACATCCCATCATGTCAGCCAGAGAGTTTCTAGCCAATAAGTCTGGCGAAAAAATGAAACTGGGAAGGCGGCTCAACCATGTCTGACGAGGGAAGTCAAGGATGGTGTTAAATCCAAGGAAGTGGCCAGAAGCGGCAAATCAGAGGACTGGGAGAAATGTTGAACTCAACAGAGGAGGACAAAGGGGTTAATTGAGAGGGGGGAAAGAGCATGAAAGAAAGCTTGCAGGGAATATAAAACTGATTGTAAAACATTTTTCACACAGAGAGAGTGTGGTGAATCTCTGGAACTCCCTGCCACAGAAGGTAGTTGAGGCCAGTTCATTGGCTATATTTAAGAGGGAGTTAGATGTGGCCCATGTGGCTAAAAGGATCGGGGGGTATGGAGAGAAGGCAGGTACAGGATACTGAGTTGGATCAGCCATGATCATATTGAATGGCGGTGCAGGCTCGAAGGGCCGAATGGCCTACTCCTGCACCTATTTTCTATGTTTCTACGTTTCTATGTTTAGGTATGTAAAAAGGAAAAGATTAGTGAAGACAAATGTAGGTCCCGTACAGTCAGAGACGGGTGAATTTATAACGAATGGCAGAACAGTTAAACGAGTACTTTGGTTCTGTCTTCACTAAGGAAGACACAAACTATCTCCCGGAAATACTAGGGGACCGAGGATCTAGTGGGAGGGAGGAACTGAAGGGAATCCACATTCGTCAGAAAATGGTGTTAGGTAAACTGTTGGGACTGAAGGCAGATAAATCCCCAGTGTCTGATGGTCTGCATCCCAGAGTACTCAAGGAGGTGGCCCTAGAATTTGTGGATGCATTGGTGATAATTTCCAATGTTCTCTCGACTCTGGATCAGTTCCTGTGGACTGGAGGGTAGCCAATGTAGCTCCACTTTTTAAGAAAGGAGGGAGAGAGAAAACGTGGAATTATAGATCAGTTAGCCTTACATCGGTAGTGGGGAAGATGCTGGAGTCGATTGTTAGAGATGTTGTATCAGCACATTTGGAAAGCAGTGACAGGATCGGTCAAAGTTAGCATGGATTTATGAAGGGGAAATCATGCTTGACTAATCTTCTGGAATTTTTTGAGGATGTAACAAGTAGAATGGATAAGGGAGAGCCAGTGGATGTGATGTGAGGGGGTGCGGCAAGGCTCGTTGCTGGGACCCCAATTATTTACAATATATATTCACTGAAATTCTTAGAGGATTGGACAGGGTAGATGCAGGAAAAATGTTCCTGATGTTGGGGGAGTCCAGAACCAGGGGTCACTGTTTAAGAATAAGGGGTTGGCCATTTAGGACTGAGATGAAGAAAAACATTTTCACCCAGAGTTGTGAATCTGTGGAATTCTCTGTCACAGAAGGCAGTGGAGGCCAATTCACTGGATGTATTCAAGAGAGAGTTAGACATAGCTCTGAAGGCTAACTGAATCAAGGGATATGGGAAGAAAGCAGGAACGGGGTATGGATTTTGTTTGATCAGCCATGAACATATTTAATGGCTCGAAGGGCCGAATGGCCTACTCCACCTATTTTCTATGTTTCAATAACCCATGACACCCGTTCTAATCAAGAATGTGTCTATCTCTGCCTAAAAATATCCACTGTCTTGGCCTCCACAGCCCTCTCTGGCAATGAGTTCCACAGATTCACCACCCTCTGACTAAAGAAGTTCCTCCTCACCTCCTTTCTAAAAGAGCGCCCTTTAATTCTGAGGCTGTGACCTCTGGTCCTAGACTCTCCCACCTCAGGCCTCATCTACTCCAGGGCCCGCCTAGTCAAGTCCCCATCTACTCCAGGCCCCATCTAGTCGAGGCCCCTCTCCACATCCACTCTATCCAGGCCTTTCATTATTCTGTAAGTTTCAATGAGGTCCCCGCTCAACCTTCTAAACTCCAGCGAGTACAGGCCCAGTGCCGTCAAACCTTCCACAATTGCTACCTTAATCTAAGTTTTACATTTCCTTGCTGCGATCACATAAGTAATATTTGGTGGATGCATTATGTGTTTTAGTGATGTATTTTGTCTTATTAGCTCCTTCACAACTCTGTGCCTCGGGCCACACAGGCAGCTAATGTCTTACTTGAGACCAAGTCCAGAAATAAAGAACGAACGGAAATGGCTTTCATGGCCTCACGACGTCTCAAAGCACTTACCAGCCGTAGAAATACTTAGCAAGAGCTGATGCCTTGATAGAGGGCAGGAAACCCAACCACACATCACACCGCAGACAGGCACCAAGCGCTGGAGTAACTCAGCGGGACAGGCAGCATCTCTGGAGAGAAGGAATCGAGACCCTGGTTCAGACTGAGTGTCAGGATAAAGGGGAACGAGAATTATACACGGCACTCAGGGAAAATGAATTTAAGAAAGGCAAAGAGCAACGATAAACAAGGAAATGTGGGTCACTCCAGCCTTTTGTGTCTGTCTTTGATTTAAAGCCGCATCTGCTGTTCCTCCCTACACATTATCATCACACCTCCAGATTCAGGGACATTTTCTTCCGTTATCAGGCAACTGAACCTACTGGAGAGTGGGCATGGTGCACAGAAACTGCCCCTTCAACCCAACTCCAGGCCCCATCTAGTCCAGGCCCCATCTACTCCAGGCCCCATCTACTCCAGGCCCCATCTAGTCGAGGCCCCATCTAGTCCAGGCCCCATCTAGTCGAGGGCCCATCAACCGAGGCCCCATCAACCGAGGCCCCATCTACTCCAGGCCCCGTCTACTCCAGGCCCCGTCTACTCCAGGCCCCGTCTACTCCAGGCCCCGTCTACTCCAGGCCCCGTCTACTCCAGGCCCCGTCTCTCCAGGCCCCGTCTACTCCAGGCCCCGTCTAGTCAAGGCCCCGTCTAGTCCAGGCCCCGTCTACCCCAGGCCCCATCTACCCCAGGCCCCATCTACCCCAGGCCCCATCTACTCCAGGCCCCATCTACTCCAGGCCCCATCTACTCCAGGCCCCATCTACTCCAGGCCCCATCTACTCCAGGCCCCGTCTACTCCAGGCCCCGTCTACTCCAGGCCCCGTCTACTCCAGGCCCCGTCTACTCCAGGCCCCGTCTACTCCAGGCCCCGTCTACTCCAGGCCCCGTCTACTCCAGGCCCCGTCTACTCCAGGCCCCGTCTACTCCAGGCCCCGTCTACTCCAGGCCCCGTCTACTCCAGGCCCCGTCTACTCCAGGCCCCGTCTACTCCAGGCCCCGTCTAGTCGAGGCCCCATCTAACCTCAGCCCATTTGCCTGCATTCACAATCCCTTTGCATCTTTCTCATCCATGTACTGTCCAACTGTCTTTTAAATATTGTTATTTTGCCTTCCAGACTGGTTCTATATACCCATCACCCTCTCTGTGGAAACGTTGCCCCTCAGGTTCCTATTACACTGTGCCCTCTCACCTTTAACCTTTGCCCTCCAGTAGTCCTTATCTGTACATTCACAAGATCTATTCCTCTCATGATTTCAACACCTCTGCAAGATGTCCTCTTGGTCTCCTACGCTCCAAGGAATTAAGTCCTAACTTGCTCAACCTCTCCCTGTAGCTCAGGCCCTCGAGCACTGGCAACATCCTCGTCAATCTTCTTTGCATTCTTTCCAGCTTGATTACATCTTTGCTGACCATAACTGAACGTGATACTCCAAATGTTGCCTCACCAACTGCAGTTTCACATCCCAACTTCAATATTCACACATCAGGTCCTTGGAGGAAGTTAATGGTGTGACCCTGCCATCTTCTCTCTCAGCCCACCCCACCCTAGCCCACCCTACTGTAGCCCACACCAACCTAGCCCACCCCACCCTACTGTAGCCCACCCCACCAAAGCCAACACCATCCCTCTCCATGAGGGACTCTGAAGCATAACCAAGCTGCTGGCAATCTGTGACCACCAGATAAACATCATTTACTTGGTCCATGTCTATCTCTGACCCTCCCACTCCACATTCCCTCTTAACATGCTCCTTCTGGTTTTGGTTTTCACCAGATGCAACAATGCCAACCTTATCCTGCTCTTGTGTGTCCCTCCTGTGTGAGTTTGGCTTCATGTGTGTACATAAGTACCAACACTCCCAGCCCTGATCAGCCACCAGCCATGGTGTTCAGTCCCCAGACGCCTCCTTTAAGTCTGTAGTCCGCATGCACACATCTCTCCGTGGGCTCTCGTTCCCTTTCTCCGTCACCTCGTCCAACTCTCCCCCAGGTTTAGCGTTAGTTTACAGCGCGGAACCAGGCCGTTCCACTCACTGAGTCCACACCAACCATCGATCACCCGTTCACACTAGTTCTATCCCACACACACTAGGGACAATGCACAATTGGCAGAAGCCAGCTACCCTACAAACCTGCACGCCTTTGGAGTGTGGGAGGAAACCGGAGCACCCGGAGAAAACCCACACAGTCACGGGGAGAACATACAAACTCCGAACAGACAGCACCCGTAGTTAGGATCGAACCCAGATCTCTGGCGCTGTGAGGCAGCAACTCTACACACTGCACCATCGTACCACCCTCTGACACATATAGCTATTAGGGATAACGGAATTAAGGGATATGGGGAGAAAGCAGGAACGGGGTACTGATTTTGGATGATCAGCCATGATTATATTGAATGGCGGCGCTGGCTCAAAGGGCCGAATGGCCTCCTCCTGCACCTATTGTCCATGTTTCTATATCTGTCCTTCGGTTATGGCCAAGTCAGCTCTAGATGCAGGAAGATTGTTCCCGATGTTGGGGAAGTCCAGAACAAGGGGTCACAGTTTAAGGATAAGGGGGAAATCTTTTAGGACCGAGATGAGGAAAACATTTTTCACACAGAGAGTGGTGAATCTCTGGAATTCTCTGCCACAGAAGGTAGTTGAGGCCGGTTCATTGGCTATATTTAAGAGGGAGTTAGATGTGGCCCTTGTGGCTAAAGGGATCAGGGGGTATGGAGAGAAGGCAGGTACAGGATACTGAGTTGGATGATCAGCCATGATCAAATTGAATGGCGGTGCAGGCTCGAAGGGCCGAATGGCCTACTCCTGCACCTATTTTCTATGTTTCTATGTTTCTAGAGGCCCATGGCCAAGTCAGCTCTAGAAGCCCATGGCCAAGTTGGCTCTAGGGAGCTATGGATCTCTGACGGCTTCTGTTTCTTTGTTCATAAGTTCAGGCCATCGTTGACTTTTGGTCCTCCGACCCCCTTCTCTCCAATGTTGCAAACCTCCTGAAAGCCAGGCCCATCTCCGCCCCCCCCCCCCCCCCCCCCCCCACCCCAACCAAGTTGTTGTATTAGTTTCAAAGTCATTTTGTTGAGTCTCATTGTCTATAACTCATTTTCACCTCGCCCACAGCTAACAATGGCCCGTTTCCTTTATCATGGTTACATTTTTGCTTATTTTTCATTCATTTGCTCTCTATCTCTGTCCATCACCGTCTATATCTCTCGTTTCCCTCTCCCCTGACTCGGTCAGAAGAAGGGTCTCGACCCGAAACGTCACCCATTCCTTCTCTCCAGAGATGCTGCAGCCTGAGTTACTCCAGCTTTTAGTGTCGACCTTCGGTGTAAACCAGAAACTGCAGTTCCTTCCTACACACCTTCCATCTTAACCCTTCCTTCTGATGGAGGAAGTCTCCCGACCCCGGTCCCTTCTCTCCACAGATGCTGCCCGACCCACCGAGTTCTTCCAGCACTTTGTGTTTTGGCTAACATTTCCTTCTTTGGCTTGGGACCAGTATCTGACTGATGCCAAGCCCACAAACTGTCTTGGTGTTTCCACACTTCAGAAGCACGATTTAAATCCAAGTTGATGCAATCTTCACAAGAAGCAGAATACTCTGATCTTAAATGTTACATAATAAACATTTCAAACGCAAATATTTGTTTTTGGGGACTGGGGAAATATCGGTGTCAAATCTCCAGAAACGATCCTGGATGCAAAATATTGTGCCTGGTGAAAATCTATTTTGTAGAGAGATATTGGAAGATGATACTGCAGATGATATGATGTGATGGTGTTTCCATGCAATTGCACATATTTAACTTGTATTACTAAAGGATCTGGGCGATATGCAGACTATGAGGAGTTAGGGAGCGGGGAATGTTGCCCTGAGCGTGTGAGTGAAATATCCTGATAGTGAACGACTTTTCATGGACTGAGCCGCTCGCACTAGACCCCCTCATCGCCTGTAGTAACCAGAAGTGAATTGCAGACGACCCGGAAGATGAGATCTGCCTGAAACAAGCCCGAAGATCATCGCAGCCCTTTATATATATATATATATTTTTATAAAAGACCCTTTGCAAGCAAGGTCTGTATGCAAGGAGCGCGGGTGGGAAGGTGAGAGCTTGCGGCACACGTTGCAGGGACCAGCTTGCAGTGGACGCGGCGCTGGGCTGGGGGGGTTTTCTGCAAAGTCTGACAGTATTTCCACATCTTTGCCTTTTTGCATTGAGATGCAGCTATGCAAGGCATGGGTGTTGTAGGGAGTATTGAGGGGGGGTTTGTGTGTGTGTGTGTGTGTGTGAGTGTGAGAGAGTGTGTGTGTGAGTGTGAGAGTGTGTGTGAGTGTGAGAGAGTGTGTGTGTGAGTGTGAGTGTGTGTGTGTGTGTGCCGGGCGATTCAAAACCCTGGCAATTCTTAAATGGCAAGTAAACAATGGAAATGACCAGGCTGCAAATATCGGGGCGCAGCGCAGCGCAGAGCAGAGCAGAGCAGCGCAGACAGCGCCGGCTGCTTTTTGTTCCATTACTCTAGTAGAGCTGCAAAATATGGCGACTCGATGTCCTTTTTAAACGCTGGCTGCCATTTTTGTTTTTTTTTCTTTTGTCGCTTTTTTTTATTTATTTTTTTTCTAAAAAAAACTCCAGACAGTCTGAGAATGTAGGAGAGAGAGTGAGAGAGGCGTTGCAGAGGGCAGTACATTATGGCCAGTCCAGGGGCGACATTGCTGCAAGCTACTGTGTCCCCCCCCCCCCCTTATTTTTAAATGTTTCTGCAAAAAAAGTTTGCTGCAAAATCTACCCACCCCCCTTAAAAAAAACCACATTTAATACACTGGGGGGGGGGGGGGGGAGGCCAATCTTTTAGCAAATTGCATGTCCATTTTTGCAGAAATAAAAACCAAAATCGTTGCCTTTGCACCAATCTTTTTTTTAAATAACAACAACAAAAAAATCCATCTTTTGGAATGGGGGGGTTTTAAGTTTCACCTAAAGTTTTATTTATTTTTTTTAAAGTTTTTGAAATTGAAATTCAAGCTTTTGATCTGGAAGATTTTCTTTAAAGTTTTCCTTTAAAAACAATCTACATTTTGGAAAGTTTTGCATTGCTTTTCACTGGTTTATACATCTTGTATGTTTACATTGTTAAGAGGAGAGAGAAGATGTGTCTTTTAAACAGCATCGTGCCCATATATTTTGTGAAAAACCACACACAAGAAATGGTTTGCATTAATGAAACAGCTAGGATTAAAATAGAATTATGCAAAATGCACTTGGAAACCGAGAATAGGCTGTGTATGTGGTCGGGGAAATAATGTGTGTCAGAACTTTATTTAAAAAAGGAAAGATGCACTTTTCTAGTTTGTATATGCAAAGTTTGTGTTACAGTTGAATCCCATGTGTAGGAAGGAACTGCAGATGCTGGTTTACACCGAAGATAGACACAAAATCCTGGAGTAACTCAGCGGGACAGGCAGCATCTTTTTCGGAAGAAGGGTCTCGGTTGATTTGTCACCCATTCCTTCTCTCCAGAGATGTTGCCTGTCCCGCTGAGTTACTCCAGCGTTTGGTGTCTATCCTTGGGTTGAATGACATGGTTGGTATGATGTCTGTGATGGGCCCTCTTGGGTGGTCTTGAACCTTGGGGAGAAGACCATGGAGCCCACCATCGGGGAACACGGAGGTCCCCAGCTCCATGATGTCTGGGTGGAGGGCAGGTGGTTAGGTGGTCACCATGGCCGGAGGTGACCACTCTGGGCAGCAGTTAGTCGGGATGTTGTAGCTGCACAGACGTTGGGTTCCGTGTGTGACGGACATTTGTGGACCATTGATAATGGTCAGTCTTTGGTTTGAACGGTTGGTGGGCGTCTGGCCGGGCTGGGCCACTGTCTACGAAACGTGTAGCAAAGAACTGTAGATGCTGGTTTACACCGAAGATAGACACAAAATGCTGGAGTAACTCAGCGGGACAGGCAACATCTCTGGACAGAAGGGATAGATGACTTTTCGGGTTGAGACCCATCTTCAGACTAAAGAAGGGTCTCGACCCGAAACGTCACCTATTCTTTTTCTCCACAGATGCTGCCTGACCCGCTGAGTTACTCCAGCATTTAGTGTCTATCTTCCCTGTCTACGAATACTTATGTTCACTGTGATACTATTTGTGTGGTGGCTTCCTGTGGACTGAACATGGGAGAGAACACTGTTGTAACACAGGATACAACCTCTCCATCCAGACACTGTATTTCTTCAGCATGGTTGAATCATTTGTCTGCCCAGAATATTACTATATTGCCTTTGGCCCACAATGTCCGTGCCAGACACGATGCCAACATACGCTAATCTGAAAAAGGGTCTCGACCCGAAACGTCACCCATTCCTTCTCTCCGGGAGGCTGCCTGACGTGCAGAGTTACTCCAGCGGGTCAGGCAGCATCTCTGGAGAAAAATTATAGGTGACGTTTCGGGTCGAGACCCTTCTTTGTGCCTATCTTAAGCTAATCTCATCTGTCTGCACATGATCCATATTATATTAATATTTCACATTTAAATGAAAAGTCATTGAGTTCAAACGCTGTTTTTCCAATTCCCCTTCATCCCAGATCTGAATATTTTGCCATTTTCTGTTTATATTTTATACTTTGCTATAAAAATGTAATATAACATTAAGATATAAGATGTTTATAGTGTTTAAGATATAAGACTCTAAAGAGTGCCCCTATTGAAGTCACTCCTGCAAACCAAAGGCTCTATTTAAAATTATTCAAATTTAGAAATCCGAGAACAAAATAATACACAAAATGTGTAGGAAGGAACTGTAGATGCTGGTTTAAACCGAAGATAAACGCTAAATGCTGGAGTAACTCAGTGGGTCAGGCAGCATCTATGGAGAGAAGGAAAAGGTGACGTTTCTGCTCGAGTGGAGCAGCGGGTAGAGCTGCTGCCTCACAGCGCCAGAGACCAGGGGTCGATCCCAACTACAGGTGCTGTCTGTACAGAGTTTGTATGTTCTCCCCGTGACCTCGAGGGTTTTCTCCGGGAGCTCCGGTTTCCTCCCACACTCCAAAGACGTGCGGGCTTGTAGATTAATTGGCTTCTGTAAATTGTAAATTGTCCCTAGTGTGTGTAGGATAGTGTTAGTGTGCGGGGATCGCTGGTCGGCACGGACTGGGTGGGCCGAAGGGCCTGTTTCCGTGCTGTATCTCTAAACTAAAACTAAACTCAAACTCTAGACCCGTCTTCAGACTGTGAGTCGGGGGAAGGGAAACGGGAGATATAGTCGGTAAATAGAAGTGAGAGAGGGTGGTGCAGCACACACGTGGGAACTGTGAAACAAGCCTGTGGTTCATGACAGAGCCTGTAGTAGCCAGGGAACCATCCATGTGCAAGGGAAATGCAGACTATGCTGCAAACACCCAGCTGGTCGTGCAGCATCTGTGAAGAAAAGCACAGTGAATGTTTTAGATGAGTAATGATTGCACTGAAACATGCTGACTGAAATACACAAATCTTCATTAGATACGAGTGAGGTGCCAGAAGGTTGTAGCGTGGCAAATATCTTACGTAGGGCTGCAAGGAAAAGCGATACAGCACGGAAACAGGCCCTTCGGCCCACCGAGACTGTGCCGACCAGCGATCACACGCGCACTATCCTACACACTAGGGACAATTTACCATTTTTAAACTGAAGCTGATTAACCTACGAGCCTGCACGTCTTCGGAGTGTGGTAGGAAACCGGAGCACCTGGAGAAAACACACGCAGGTCATGTGGAGAGCGTACAAACTCCGTACAGACAGCACCCATAATCAGTATAAAACGCTGGTCTCTAGTGCTGTGAGGCAGCAACTCTACCACTGTGCTACTGGGCCCCTCTAATCGGGTACACCTCCTTCTTGCGTTAGGGTGGACTCCATCTACACCTCACGCTGCCTTGGCAAGGCCAGCAGCATCATCAAGGACCAGACTCACCCCGGCCACTCCCTCTTCTCCCCTCTCCCATCAGGCAAGAGGTACAGAAGTGTGAAAACCAACGCACACCTCCAGATTCAGGGACAGTTTCTTCCCAGCTGTTATCAGGCAACTGAACCATCCTATCACCAACTGGAGTGAGGTCCTGACCTCCCATCCACCTCTTTGTAGATCTTTGAACTATCTTTTATCGGACTTCATAAGACTTTATCTTGGACTAAATGTTGTAATGTTCCCTTTATCCACTATCTGTAAAATGAGGACGGATCGATTGTAATCTTTTGTGTCTTTCCGCTACCTTAGCAACAAAAGCATTTCACTGTACCTCGGTGGTGCAGCGGTAGAGTTGTTACCTCCCAGAGACCCGGGTTCCATCCCGATTACGGGTGCTGTCTGTACGGAGTTTGCACGTTCTCCCCGTGACCTGCGTGGGTTTTCTCCGATTATCTTTGGTTTCCTCCCACACTCCAAAGTCGTTCAGGTTTGTAGGTTAATTAGCTTGGTAAATGTAAAAATTGTGTAGGATAGTGTTAATGTGCGAGGATCACTGGTCTGCGTGGACTCGTAGGGCCGAAGGGCCTGTTTCCGTGCTGTATCTCTAAACTAAACTAAGGTGATAGGTGTCCATTTTGTGTCCATCATCTTTTTAAGTGATATGTGGATACTGGTGCGAGGGTTTTGATAGGCAGATGGGTGGAGAGAAGGAGACGGGAGGGTGGAAGATTAGAGAGAAGAGTGGTGAAATGTGAAGCCAGAGGATGGGATGTGGACCATGTGACTCATCCACCACTTGCATGGCTTTGACCTGACCCCACCTCTCTCCCACTTTCTGCTCACTCTTACATTCTGTCTGAAGAAGGGTCTCGACCCGAAACATCACGTTTCCACGTCCTCCAGAGATACTTCCTGACCCGCTGAGTTACTCCAGCACTTTGTGTTTTCTTTTGTACTCCAGCACCTGCCGTTCCTCGTTTCTCCGCAGATCACATGTGGATGCACAATTACCCGCCAATTCTGACCCTCCTGGCCACACATATGCTGGTTAATATGATTAATTAGAGTGATACAGTGTGGAAACAAGACCCTTTGAACCAACTTACACACACAAACCAATGTGTCCCATCTACACTAGTCCCACCTACCTGCGTTTAGCTGAACCTGTCTTCTCCATGTACCTGTCTAAATGTCTCTTAAACGTTGCGATAGTACCTGCCTCAACTACCTCCTCCGGCAGCTCGTTCCATACACCCACCACCCTCTGTGTGGAAAAAGTTACCCCTCAAATTCTTATTAAATCTTAACCCTTCACCTTAAACCTATGTCCTCTGGTTCTCGATTCCCCTCCTCTGGGCACGAGAATTGCTAGTTGTAGCTGTTCACATCTTCAAAGTTTGTTTAAAAACACCAAGGGGGAATTGCACTGGCTATTTCTCCATTGTAACTCCTCATTTCTGAGTTAGCTCAGAATTTAACTCTGACTGGGCTTCAAGATAACTTCATGGAGTTTTCAATTCAGGTAGTTACTCTGTAACCATAGTTAGATTTAGCTCTCAGGGCAAACGGAATCAAGGGATATGGGGAGAAAGCAGGAACGGGGTACTGATTGTGGATGATCAGCCATGATCATATTGAACTGCAGTGCTCCCTAGAAGGGCTGAATGGCCTACTCCTGCACCTAATTTCTATGTTTCCACTGTGTGTTTCCATAAAGACTGGTGAATGAACTAATACAGTTTGTATTTTGTGGGTCAAATTGGTAAAAAAAGCTGTTTAGTTCTGGAACTAGAGAATCGCATTAAAGTTATTACGGAAATTAACATGTAGGAAAAAAGCTGCTTTGGGGGAAAAAACAGCCTAGGCCAAGAAAAAGTGCCCATGGAACCTCCGTGCAGTAATCAGACATCATTGTCTCTTGAGAACAGGTTGCCTGACGCGTACAAAAACCGTAACAGTGGTTCGGCACCCTCCTGTAATCCAGACACAATTGTGACAAGTTCCCCCGTAAATGTGTCGCTTAGGCCGCGTGATGCGGCCGATCTTGACCTCATCGGGACTTCCACGGGTCGAATCTGTCCCCTAAGGCCAGGGCTCTGGAACTCTGTCCCGGCCAGAACCGGCAGATCTGTCCCATAGCCGACTCCTGAGGCCGGACTTTGCGGGCAGGTGTCACGGCGGAACGTTCCGTTACCGTTGGTCTCCTCTCGGAGGCCGTGACCTCTGTTGGTCCGGCAACAGGGATAACACGGCATGGCTCTAGAATCATCGGTGCCAGAAAATCGGTGGTGTTCCTGTATTTTTAGCTTGCAGTAATGAAAATAAACTTAAGCTGTTAAGAAAAAGAAGATAATTTTGGAAAATCCCACTGGAAAAAGAATCTTCTTATTGTGAGTCAGAAATTCCCCTCCCCTGTTGACTATTGTTTCTACAACACCATTTTCTATAGACGAAGATTCCTTCAGGAGACAACCTATAGTTGTGCTGTACCTGAGCTACCTGTCTGAAGAAGGGTCTCGACCCGAAACGTCACCCATTCCTTCTCTCCAGAGATGCTGCCTGACCCGCTGAGTTACTCCAGCATTTTGTGTGTCTCTCCAGAGCTACCTGTACTCTCCAGGTAGTGAACCATCACACACTAGGGCTGGTGTACGGCTCACGGTGGGACCAGGACTGCAGTCGTTGTGGAGATGGCTCCTAAAGCAGTTTGGACCCGAGTTACTCTGTGCTGCAGGTTCAAGGCTCATCATCACTGCTCCCGATGGTCAGAACCACCAAGGATTAAGGCACAAAAACTTCTCAATTAAGTTGTTGTGTGCCTATCTCTGGTATAAACCAGCATCTGCAGTTCCTTCCTACACATTTATCTGCTCCATTGACAATACTTCCTCAAAGTACAGTCTGTCTACGTTGAAGATGTTCTCTCTTCGACGAGAGTTCTGCAGCATCCTCGCCCGCTCTGTGATGCTTCCTATCTGTCCACATCATCGTCTATATCTCTCGTTGCCTTTATCCCTAACCAGCCTGAAGAAGGGTCTCGACCCGAAACGTCACCCATTCCTTCTCTCCAGAGAAGCTGCCTGTCCCGCTGAGTTACTCCAGCTTTTTTGTCTACCTTCCTAGTTAAACTAACCTCATCCACCTGCATATACTCCTTATCCCTCCTAATCCTGCACGCCCATCTGTCTATCTAAACGCCTCTTCAAGGCAACTCTTTAGGCGACTGCCAGGGACCAGTTTTAATGGAATTCACTTACGACATCTGGCGACAACCTACTGGTGGTTCAGAGGCTTTTAGACAGGTACATGGATACGCAGGGGATGGAGGGATATGGAGCATGTACAGTTATCATCATTGTTTCCACTAGTGGGAGAGTCTAGGACCAGAGGGCACATCCTCAGAATAAAAGGATGTACCTTTAGAAAGGAGATGAGAAGGAATTTCTTTGGTCAGAGGGTGGTGAATCTGTGGAAACCATCAATGGATATTTTTAAGGCAGAGATTGACAGATTCGTGATTAGTACGGGTGTCAGGGGTTATGGGGAGAAGGCAGGAGAATGGGGTTTGGAGGGAGAGATAGATCAGCCGTGATTGAATGGCGGAGTGGACTCTGTGTGGAATGGCCTCATTCTGCTCCTATCACTTGTGAACTTGTGTTGGGCGTGGACATTGTGTTTGAAGGGCGGTAATGTTCTAACGTGTGTGTATCTGTCCACGCCTGGACAATGTGTGGGTGTTGGGAGGGGTCACGAGGGTTCGTGGGATCAAGACTGAGGGCTTGCCCGGCCAACCAGACCTGGCCTGCTTGGGCCCAGGTGGGTGAGGTTCATCTGCCTGTTTTGTGGCAAAGTAAGTCATGAGATTCCATATCTTGCATTTCAAATCCACAGCCTCTCGCTGAGTGTAAAGCTGTGGTTTCTGTTTGGAAATGGAGCACGGATTTCTTTAGTGTCTCGGGCCACGATCTCTAGAACAGTTGGAGCAACTGGAAAACATGTAGAAACAAAGACCTGCAGATAGACACAGAGTGCTGAAGTACTGGAGTAACTCAGCGGGTCAGGCAGCATCTGTGGAGAACATGGATAGGTGACGTTTCACAGAGTGCTGGAGTAACTCAGCGGGTCAGGCAGCATCTGTGGAGAACATGGATAAGTGACGTTTCACAGAGTGCTGGAGTAACTCAGCGGGTCAGGCAGCATCTCTGGAGAAGAAGGGTCCCCACCTGAAATTGCAGACAATTGTGGACGCAGCCCAAACCATCAGACAAACCAACCTCCCTTCCATTCAGTCTGAAGAAGAGTCTCGCCCCAAAAGGTTGCCTATTCCTTCTCTCCATAGATGCTGCCTCACCCGCTGAGTTTCTCCAGCATTTTTATCTACCTTCCCTTCCATTGACTCCATCTACACCTCACGCTGCCTCAGCAAGGCCAGCAACATAATCAAGGACGAGTCGCACCCCCGGCCATTCCCTCTTCTCCCCTCTCCCATCGTGCAAAAGGTACAGAAGTGTGAAAACGCAAACCTCCAGATTCAGGGACAGTTTCTTCCCAGCTGTTAACAGGCAACTGAACCATCCTACCACAACTAGAGAGCCCACCGAGTCAGCGCTGACCATCGATCACCCGCTCACACTTTCTCATCCACTCCCTACACATTTGGGGCAATTTACAGAGGGCCAATTAACCTACAAACCCGCATGTCTTTGGGATATGGAGATTGGAGAGATAGCTGAATGGATAGAAAATTGGCTGCTTGGAAGAAAGCAGAGGGTGATGGTGGAAGGTTGCTTCTCAGACTGGAGGCCTGTGACTAGTGGTGTGCCTCAGGGTTCAGTGCTGGGCCCATTACTGTTTGTCATCTACATCAATGATTTGGATGAGAACATATACGGCAAGATGAGCAAGTTTGCTGATGATACAAAAGTGAGTGGTTTTGCAGATAGTGAAGATGGTTGTGAAAGATTGCAGCAGGGTCTGGATCGATTGGCCAGGTGGGCAGTGGAATGGTTGATGGAATTTAATACAGAGAAGTGTGAGTTGTTGCATTTTGGGAAGTTGAAAAAGGGCAGGATCTACACAGTAAATGGTCGGCCTCGGGGTAGTGTTGTAGAGCAGAGGGATCTAGGAGTACAGGTGCATGGTTCCTTGAAGGTCGTGTCGCAGGTAGATAAGGTATCAAAAAGGCTTTTGGCACTTTGGCCTTCATCAGTCAAGAGTATTAAGTATAGAGGTTGGGAAGTCATGTTGCAGTTGTATAAGACGTTGGTTAGATTTAGCTCTTAGGGATAACGGAATCAAGGGATATGGGGAGAAAGCAGGAACGAGGTACTGATTTTAGATGATCAGCCATGATCATATCGAATGGGGGTGCTGGCTCGAAGGGCCGAATGGCCTACTCCTGCACCTAATTTTCTATGTTTTTATGGTGAGGCCGCATTCAGAGTATTGTGTTCAGTTCTGGGCACCGTGTTATTGGAGAGATGTTGTCAAACTGGAAAGGGTACAGATAATTGACACAAAAAGCTGGAGTAACTCAGCGGGACAGGCAGCATCTCTGGGGAGAAGGAATGGGTGACGTTTTGAGTCAAGACCCTTCTTCAGACTGAGATCCCGGGGAGAGGAAAGCGAGAATTATAGAAGGGTAGGGTGTGAGAACTACAGATCAAAGCTGACGATGCTCAAGGAAATGTAGAATAGGGTCAGTGTTGGCTGAGGGGAGGTGGACAACGAGGTGGGCAAACAGTACCATGAATCAGGACAGTGGAACTAGAACATGACCAGGGTGGGGGAGGGATGGGGAGAGAGGATGCAGGGTTTATTAGAGGTTAGCAACGTCAACATTCATACCGCTCGCTGTAAGCTGCCCAAGCAAAATATCAGGTCGGGTCAATAATGTGTGCTGGGCCTCACTGACTGTGGAGGTCAGTGTGGGAATGGGAGGGGGAGTTGGTGTTGGGCAGCTGTGTGAGGGGATTGTATCTGTGGGGGTGGGGTCCGCTACGTGTGACGGGGGGGGGGGGGTTGTACCTGTGGGGGTGGGGTCTGCTACATGTGATGGGGGGGGTTGTACCTGTGGGGGTGGGGTCCGCTACATGTGATGGGGGGGGTTGTACCTGTGGGGGTGGGGTCCGCTACGTGTGGTGGGGGGGGGAATGTACCTGTGGGGGTGGGGACCGCTACGTGTGGTGGGGGGGGGGGTTGTACCTGTGGGGGTGGGGTCCGCTACGTGTGGGGGGGGGGTTGTACCTGTGGGGGTGGAGGCCGCTCCAGACATTTCCAAGCCGCCGGAGTTCCAGTTTCCCGGCAAGAGGGCCCTGAAAATATTGGACTGGCTGCGGAGACCACAACTAGGCCCCGACCTCGGGTGATTCACAGAGGAAGAGGAGTTAACTTTCTGATGCCATTCCCCACAGTGGAAATTTTTGATTCATGTTGGATTCTATAATGTGTCGTGTCATTTTTATTTCTATTAATTTTTCTATGGATGTACGGAAACTTAATAATTTCTTTGGTTTCAACGCGAGTTGATTTAAACGTGCTATATAAATAAAATGTACTTACTTACGTGTGGCGCTGGGGGGTGGGGGGGTGGGGGGGTGGGGGGTGGGGGGGTGGGTGCTGGGGGGGTGGGGGGGGTGGGTGCTGGGGGGGTGGGGGGGGTGGGTGCTGGGGGGGTGGGGGAGTGGAGGGTGGGCGCTGGGGGGTGGGGGGTGGGATTGTACCTGTGGGGGTGGGGTCCGCTACGTGTGGTGGGGGGGGATTGTACCTGTGGGGTCGGGGTCGGGGTTCGCTACGTGTGACTCTGTGATTCACCATCTACTTGCAGTGCAACCATTGCAACTTGTCGTGTCTGTTTCTCCCGTGCAGCTGCCATGGCTGAACCTCGATTCAACAACCCCTACTTCTGGCCCCCGCCTCCCACCATGACCAGCCAGGTAGGTCAGACCCTCAGCCACCCCATCATACGTGTGCGTGTGTGTGTACCGCGAGGCCGTGTGCCAGTGAACATGTCCCGTCTCACACCCCTCCGCCCAGCGTGTCAGCGCAGATTTGTAAGGCAGAGATGGAGACAGATTCTTGACCCAAACCCCAACCCAACAACCATCAGGCTCTTTAGACAGAGCTCTTAGGGATAGCGGAGTTAAGGGATACGGGGATAAGGCAGGAACGTGGTACTGATTGGGGATGATCAGCCATGATCACATTGAATGGCGGTGCTGGCTCGAAGGGCCGGATTGCCTCCTCCTGCACCTATTGTCTATTGAACACTGTATAACGCTGACTGTGAACTACACTGAACTCTGGAGGCCAAGTCAGTGGATATTTTTAAGGCAGAGAAAGACAGATTCTTGATTAAAACGGGTGTCAAGGGTTATGGGGAGAAGGCAAGAAAATGGGGTTAGGAGGCAGAGATCAGCCATGATTGAATAACGGAATTGATTTGACGGGCCGAATGGCCTGATTCTACTCCTGTCGCTTGTGACAGCACCCCCCTCACACCTTGCCCTGGGTAACATGGGCTAGCAGGTCATGGTCAGACAGGCCCTTCGGCCCAACTTGCCCACACCGGCCAACATGTCGCATCCATACTAGTCCCACCTGCCTGCGTTTGGTCCATATCGCTCCAAACCTGTCCAATCCATGTACCTGTCTAACTGTTTCTTAAATGATGGGATAGTCCCAGCCTCAACTACCTGCTCTGGCAGCTCGTTCTATACACCCACCACCCTTTGTGTGAAAAAGTTACCCCTCAGATTCCTATTAAATCTTTTCCCCTTCATCTTAAACCCATGCCCTCTGGTCCTCGATTCCCCTACTCTGGGCAAGAGACTCTGTGCATCTACCCCTCCTGCTCTGCCACCTCTTGCTCCCATTTGTCAGCCACTCTACCCAACTGCCTATCCTATCCCATCCCCCTCCACCTGTATCCACCTATCACTCACCAGGCTTGCTCCCCCCTCAGTCTGAACAAGGGCCCCGACCCAAAGACAGCCCAGAAGGTGGAATGTAGAACGCCACGGGAACAGGCCCTTCGGCCCACAGTGTCTGAGCCCAACATGATTCCGTTAATTGGCCGGGGCTGGGGGAGGGGCGGAGCTTCTCCAGGAACCTTCCGGAAAGGAGAGGTGAAGAGTGTGGAGTCGGGACCAAGTGGGGAGTTGCTGTGGGAGGAGGTGTGTGGTGTCTGTCCCATCTGACACAGGGCAGCAGGCCCATGAATGTACTGGGACTCCACACTCACTGCCTAACCTTGCTCTACGCTGTGTCTCATTGCTTTGATGTCTCTGCACCCTCCCCCTCTCCAACCCCGCTCCCTCTCCCTCCATCTCTCTCCTTCCTCCTCCCTCTCCCCCTCTCTCCCCCCCTCTCTCTCTCCCTCCATTCACCCGTGTAGTTGGACAACCTGATGCTCATCAACAAGATCAAGGAGCAGTTAATGGCAGAGAAGATCCGTCCTCCACACATGGCCGGCTCCAGTGTCCAGTCCCAGCAACAGTTGTTGCTGCCGTCCACGTCCCAGGGTGGCCCAACGCCACTGTCCATGCTGAAACCGCAAGTGTCCGATGGCCACGGCCAGAGCGGTCAGCCGGACATCGCCCTTCACGCCCGCCCAGCCACCAGCTCTGTCACAGGTATCTTGAACTGTAAGGAATCATTTTTTCTCGCATGCTCATTCACAATCTTTGAATGTTAAGTTATTTTTATCTGAGCTGCTTCCCTAGGGAGTCGTGCCTCGCGGAGCGGTTGTTTGTTAGTCCTGGTTATAGAGGCCTGGAGTCATCGGTAGTAAACTCAATGCTAGCATTTATTTCCAGAGGGCTTGTATACAGGAGCAGGGATGTAATGCTGATGCTCTATAAGGCACTGGTCAGGCATTTGGAATATTGTGAGCAATTTTGGGCAACATATCTTTAAGGAAGGATGAGCTGGCTCTGGAGAGGGTCCAGAGGAGGTTTACAAGAATGATCCCAGGAATGAGTGGGTTAACATATGATGAGCGTTTGTCGGCACTGGGCCTGTGCTCGCTGGAGTTTGGAAGAATGAGAGGAGGACCTCATTGAAACGTACTGAATAGTGAAAGGCTTGGATAGAGTGGATGTGGAGAGTCTAGGACTAGAGGGCACAGCCTCAGAATTAAAGGATGTTCTTTTAGGAAGGAGATGAGAAATTTCTTTAATCAGAGGGTGGTGAATCTGTGGAAGTCTTTGCCACAGAAGGCTGTGGAGGCCAAGTCAGTGGATATATTTAAGGCAGAGATAGATCGATTCTTGATTAGTACGGGTGTCAGAGGTTATGGGGAGAAGGCAGGAGAATGGGGTTAGGAGGGAGAGATAGATCAGCCATGATTGAATGGCGGAGTAGACTTGATGGGCAGAATGGCCTAATTCTGCTCCTATTCCTTATGACCTCATGACCTTATGACCTTAATACTGGAGCCATTGTCATACAGAGTGGAAACAGGCCCTTCGGCCCACCGAATCCGTGCTGACCAGTGATCCCCTCACACTAACACTATCCTACACACACTAGGATCGATTTACAATGTTACCAAACCAGTTAACCTACAAACCTGTACAGCACGTCTTTGGAGTGTGGGAGGAAACCGGAGCACCCGGAGAAAACCCACGTGGTCACGGGGAGAACGTACAAACTCCGTACAGACAGCACCCGTAGTCAGGATCGAACCCGGGTCTCTGGCGCTGAGAGGCAGCAACTCTACCGCTGCGCCACCATGCCGCCCCTGATGATCAGGAATTGGAGAGTTACTGGGGCAGGTGTTTTAGTTTAGTTTATTAAACTCTCCAAAGAGGAGGAAGGATTGTGACGTAGTTACAGGCAGTAGTCATAGAAACATAGGTGCAGGAGTAGGCCATTCGGCCCTTCCTGCCAGCACAGCCACTCAATATGATCATTCCTGCTTTCTCCCCATATCCCTTGATTCCATTAGCCTTAAGAGCTAAATGTAACTCTCCCTTGAAGACATCCAGTGAATTGGCCTCCACTGCCTCCTCTGGCAGAGAATTCCACAGATCCACAACTCTCTGGGTGGTAGATTGGTGACGGGGAACTCTGCATCGTCTTTAGAGAGAGAATCCTAAAGCCTTCTGGTCCAGGTCCCTATGTTTGGGCTCGCTGGCCCCTTGTGGAGTTCGGCCTGTCCAGCAGACAGCTCTGGAAGCCCTTGTTACAACAATAGTCTTGATAGAGGACTTTCACTCATGCTCTGGATGCTGGGATAGCTCAGCCTCCATCGCTGAATGAATGAATGAATCTAAGTTGCTACATGTTACAAGTCATAGCGAGGTTCTTTGTTTTGTGTACACAAGGTATGCAAAGGGGGGCCACGTAAAGGGGGGCCACGTATAGGGGGGGCCACCTAAAGGGGGGGCTACGTAATGGGGGGCCACCTAAAGGGGGGGCTACGTAAAGGGGGGGCCACCTAAAGGGGGGCCTACGTAAAGAGGGACCACGTAAAGGGGGGGCCACCTAAAGGGGGAACCACGTAAGGAGGGCCACGTAAAGGGGGGGCCACGTAAAGGGGGGGCCACCTAAAGGGGGGCCTACGTAAAGGGGGGCTACGTAAAGGGGGGCCACGTAAAGGGGGGGCCACGTAAAGGGGGGGCCACGTAAAGGGGGGCTACGTAAAGAGGGGCTACGTATAGGGGGGCCACGTAAAGAGGGGCTACGTATAGGGGGGCCACGTAAAGGGGGAACCACGTAAGGGGGGGGCCACCTAAAGGGGGGGCTACGTAAAGGGGGGCTACGTAAAGGGCGCCGACAACGTTACCAGTAACACAAGCCGTTTTTAACACATTCCATTTGTGGCCCCCCTTAGTTCTCGGCGCCCCTCCCCCCCCCCCCCCTCCACTCACCTTCCAATTTCAGAAACCAGTGGGAGTCCCTCAGAGGTCTCAGCCCACTAGGACCCGTGAGGAGAGAACACTTGTGGCCCTGGTTAGGATTTCAGTGAATCTTCTCCAGCAATGGGAAGCCATGGCTGATGTTCCTGCAGTGCCGCGGTCTCTTCACCAGGTGGCACTGTTGGCCAATGGACAAGGTTGGCTGGACTTGGACTGTTGTCTCTGGAGGTTGATGGAAGTTTATTAAAGGATGAGAGGGACAGATAGGGTAGACAGCCTGAGCCTTTATCCCAGAGTGGACATGTCCAACACCACAGGGCACAGCTATATGGGGAGAGGGGGAAATATTAAAGGAGATGGATGTGTGGGTGAAGTGTTTTACACAGAGGCTGGTGGAGGTGGAGGCAGGTGGATAAACGGGATGGGTCGGGTATTCCGGATGTTTCCATGGTGTTGGTTTCTCCCCCTGTCCAGGGCTCAGTTTGTCTTCGCCCACGTCCGCGTGTGACACCATCAGTGTGACCACCCCCTCCCTGGGCAGCCAGGGCCGCAGCGAGGTCTCGTCGCCCAGCCTGATCACCGGCCTGGCCAGCCACCACGCCATGGAGCCCGCGCACTCCAGCAAGAACGGCCTGCCCAGCGCCCTGAAGATCGAGCGCGGCAGGAAGAAGATCAAAGGCGAGAACTGCATCGGGCCGCCCGTCCTGGTGGTGCCCTATCCCATCCTCGCCTCCGGCAACGAGCCCGTCAAAGATGGCAAAACCTACAGGTTAGAGCGACTGCCGTGGAGAGCAGGGGGAAGGTGGTGGCCATGCACAACACTTACACAGTCTCTCTCCCCCACTCCCCCCCCCACTCTCCTCCCACACCCCCCACTCTCCGGCCTCCCCCACCCCACTCCCCCCCCCACCCCCCCACTCCCATCCCAGTGAACCAGGCAGAGACCACAACCCCTCACACAGTCTCTCCTCTCTCTCTGGACAATAACTTCCACTTGACCCTGGGATCGGGTCTGGGCTCCAGATTGCCCTGCACTGCCCTTTGCTGACAGGAGATGGCAGTGTTGAGCCTGGCCCACTTGCAAGAATGTTTAATTGTCTGAAGAATCAAATCAAATCAAATCAAATCAACCTTTATTGTCATCTTGCAAGCAACAGTTGTACAGTGCAAAATGAGAAGACGTTTCCCAGGGAATACCGGAGCATCGCACATGAAACTTAAAACATTTCACACATAATAACAATAAAAACAATCCAGTCCCTGATGAAACTATAAATAGTTAAAAGCAGGTAAAACATTAAAATACAGTAAAAACAGTCATTAAAATGTCCAGGGGCAGCTGATTTGAGTGGCCAGTGCCAGAGTTATTAAAATGTCAGTGCAAAGCCGCAGAATCAGGTGACTGTGAGTACAGAGTGACTGTTTAGCAGCCTCACAGCCTGTGGCAGGAAGCTGTTTAGCAGTCTTGTAGTTCGGGCTTTGATGCTTCGATATCTCTTGCCTGATGGCAGGAGATCCAGGTGTATGTGGAGGGGGTGCAGTTTGTCCTTAGCAATTCTCTGAGCCTTTTTCAGACAGCGGCTCTGGAACAGTTCTTGTACCGAGGGTAGGGAGACGCCAATGATCCTCTCTGCTCCCCTCACTACCCTCTGCAGAGCCTTCCTGTCCGAGCAGTTGCAGGTGGAGTACCACGTATTTATGCAGTACGTGAGTACAGACTCCACCGTGCCCCTGTAGAAAGTCCTGAGGATGTTGGTGGGGAGTGAGGCCTGTTTGAGTTTCCTCAGGTAGTGCAGTCGCTGATGGGCCCGTTTGACAATCCCAGTGTTGTTCCTGGAACAGGTGAGACTGTCTGTAATTTGCACTCCGAGGAACTTTATGCTCTCCACTCTCTCCACTGTGGTGCCACTGATGTTGAGGGGTGTGTGTTTTGGCTACGCCCTCCTGAAGTCGACAACCATCTCCTTTGTTTTGTCGACATTTAATTCTAGATTATTTTTGCTGCACCAGTCCACTAGTTGTTTTACTTCCTCCCTGTACATTGATTCGTCATCTCCGCTGATGAGTCCCACCACTGTTGTGTCATCCGCGAATATTATGATCTTATTGTCCCTGAATCTGGCAGCACAGTCATGTGTGAGCAGTGTGAACAACAGTGGGCTGAGCACACAGCCTTGAGGGGAGCCGGTGCTCAGCGTGATCGAGCCTGAAGTGTTCTTGCCAACACGGACTGACTGCGGTCTCTGTCAGAAAGTCCAAGATCCAGTGACACAGGGTGGTGTTGAGGCCCAGCAGGGTTAGTTTCTCCACAAGTCTCTGTGGGATGATGGTGTTAAAAGCTGAGCTGAAGTCAATGTACAGGATTCTGGCGTAGGTGTTTTTGTTTTTAGATGAGTGAGTACTGTGTGCAGCGTAGTAGAGATGCCATCCTCTGTAGAACGGTTGGGGCGATAGGCAAACTGGAGGGGGTCTAACGATGAGGGGAGGCTGGCAGTAATGTGGGGTTTCACCAGGCGTTCAAAACACTTCATTATTATTGGGGTCAGGGCGACAGGGCGGTAGTCATTTAGGCAGGCAACCACTGGTTTCTTCGCTATGGGGATTATCGTGGAAGTTTTGAGGCATGTGGGGACAATGGCTTGACTAAGGGAGATGTTAAAGATGTCTGTTAGCACATATGCTAACTCCTCAGCACATTCCTTGAGCACACGTCCTGGGATGTTGTCGGGTCCGACTGCTTTCCACGGGTTGACCTTAGACAGGATTCTCCGTGTGTCCATTGAGTCTATGGTCAGGACTGGCTGGTCGGTTTGTAAGCAGGGGTTGGCTCTCCCCTTGGGTGTGGTGTTTGCTGCATCAAAACGTGCAAAGAAGTTGTTCAGTTTATCTGGAAGAGAAGTGTCCGTGTCAGTTACCTGCTGCCTTGCCTTGTACCCCGTCAGTGTTTGGATTCCCTTCCATATCCTCCTGGTGTCTCCTGTGTCACGGAGGTGTCCCTGGATTTTCCCCGCGTAGGCACGTTTCGCTGCCCTGATTCCTTTTTCCAGTGCAGTCCTGGTAGATCGAAGAGCGGCTGTGTTACCGGCTCTGTAGGCTGCATCACGGACCCTCAGCAGCGAGCGCACCTCTGCTGTCATCCATGGCTTTTCGTTTCCACGTGCAGTGAAGGTTTTCATGATAGTGACATCCTCGGTGCACTTGGCAATGTAGCTGGTTACAGTCTCTACGTACTCCTCGATGTTGATGAGGTCATCATAGGATGCTGCTGTCCTGAACACATCCCAGTCAGTGTGCAGGAAGCAATCCTGCAGTGCTGAGGCTGCTCCCTCTGGCCAGACCCTGGTGTGTTTTCTCTCTACTCTGACTTGTTTTTGCAGAGGTCTGTAGGCTGGTGTTAAAAACACTGAAATGTGGTCCGAGTGGCCCAGGTGAGGGCGTGGGGCTGCCTTGTAAGCCTCTGGGGTGTTGGTGTAAACCAAGTCCAAGATGTTCTCTCCCCTGGTCTCAAAATCCACATATTGCTTGAATTTTGGGAGCACAGTCTTAAGGCTGGTGTGGTTAAAATCCCCAGCCACCACAATGAAGCTATCAGGATATTTGGTCTGGAACTCACTGATGGCGTCATGCAGAGCTCCCAGTGCTTCGTTGGCCTTAGAATTTACATTTGCACTTGGACCAACATATACAGCCACAACAAAAACAACGGAGAATTCCCTCGGGAGATAGAAAGGCCGACATTTCACGATGAGGAATTCTATCAGCGGAGAATTCGGGTCTTGACCCCAAACGTCGCCCATTCCTTCTCCCCAGAGATGCTGCTGCCTGTCCCACTGAGTTACTGCAACTTCTGGCGTCTACCTTCGTGTTTAATTGTCTCATGCCCCCCAACTGGAACAATTACATTCTTGCAGCTTCATAACTGGCCTGTAAATCACAATAAATAAACATGGGTTTAATTAAAATAAACATATTTGTGGAAAACAAAACAAATATCCGTCGTGCAGCAACAGTTTACAGTTTAGTTGGAGGTTGTTGTGTTTAATAGCCTGATGGTTGTTGGGAAGAAGCTGTTCGTGAGCCTGGACTTTACAGTTTTAGGCTCCTGTACCTTCTTCCCGATGGCAGGGGTGTGATGAGAGTGTGGCCAGGGTGGTGTGTGGGTCTCTGACCATGCTGGCTGCCTTTCTGAGGCAGCGACTCCTGTAGATCCCTTAGATGGTGGGGAGGACAGTAGCAGTGATGGAGTGGGCAGTGGTCACCACTCCCTGTCACCTCCTTCATTCCTGGGTGTTCGAGTTGCCAAAGCAGGCAGCGCTGCACCCACACACACACACACACGTACACACACACACACACACACATACACACGTACACACACACACTCACACACACGTACACACACAGGTACACACACACACACAAACACACGTACACACACACACGTACACACACACACACACACACACACGGACATGGACACACACACATACACAAACACACTACCTGGGCACGGGTGAAGGGCGTCTAATGTCGGACACACACGAGCTGATCTCACCGCAGCAAACTCTAGCAGATAGTCAGGGTTTCTGTGGAAAAGTCGTTCAGGGATAAATATTGTCCAGAAATAATCCTTCCCGCCTCCTTCATGAAATAGCCACGGGTTCTTTGTCATCCGCCTGAGATCGCTCGCGACAATAGACAATAGGTGCAGACGTCGGCTATTCGGCCCTTCGAGCCAGCTCATCGAAGAGGTGTCAGTGGATTGGAGTTCACTCAAGTCTCTGAAGAGTCATACATCATGGAAACAGGCCCTTCGGCCCAACTTGCCCATGCCGACCAACATGTCCCGTCCACACTAGTCCCACCTCATTAGTACAGGCGTCGGGGTTATGGGGTGAAGGCAGGAGAATGGGGTTAGGAGGGAAAGATGGATCAGACATGATTGAATGGCGGTGGAGACTTGATGGGCCAAATGGCCTAATTCTGCTCCTATCCCTTATGACCTTATGACCTGCCTGTGTTTGACCTATATCCCTCTAACCTTGTCCTATCCATGCACCGGTCCAAATGTTTTTTAAACGTTGCGATAGTCTCTGCCTCGACTACCTCCTCCGGCAGCTCGTTCCGTACACCCACCACCCTCTGTGTAGCTGGGCGTGGACTCTGCAACCTGCCTGGGAGGGGAAGACCAGAACTAATCACAGTTGGCACCAGAGTCTGGAGAGCAGCTGTTGAGTAAATGGAGGCTGGGAAAGTATATGGGACAATGGGGTTTGTAAGAGCTTTGTGTGAAGTAATCTCTCTCTCTCTCTCACTCCCTCTCCCTCTCCCCCCCCCCCCCCCCCTCTCTCCAGGTGTAAGATCTGTCCCCTGACGTTTTTCTCCAAGTCGGAGATGCAGATCCATTCCAAGTCACACACGGAGGCCAAGCCACACAAGTGCCCGCACTGCTCCAAGTCGTTTGCCAACGCCTCCTACCTGGCGCAACACCTGCGCATACACCTGGGCGTCAAGCCCTACCACTGCTCCTACTGCGAGAAGTCCTTCCGCCAGCTCTCTCACCTGCAGCAGCACACCAGGTGTGTCCCTGGGCCGCTGGGCTATTGTGCTGGGAATCTCAGCCTCATTAACACATCCAGTAAAGACAGACACAAATTGCTGGAGGGATTCATCAGGACAGGCAGCATCTCTGGATAGAGGGGATTTTGGGCACCGTATCTGAGGAAGGATGTGCTGGCTCTGGAGAGGGTCCAGAGGAGGTTTACAAGAATGATCCCAGGAATGAGTGGGTTAATCTATGATGAGCGTTTGTCGGCACTGGGCCTGTACTCGCTGGAGTTTAGAAGGATGAGGGGGTCCCTCATTGAAACTTACCGAATAGTGAAAGGCTTGGATAGAGTGGATGTGGAGAGGATGTTTCCACTAGTGGGAGAGTCTAGGATTAGAGGTCATAGCCTCAGAATTAAAGCACGTACTTTTAGGAAGGAGATGAGGAGAAATTTATTTAGTCAGAGGGTGGTGAATCTGTGGAATTCTTTGTCACAGATGGTTGTAGAGACCAAGGCAATGGATATTTTTAAGAGATGGATAGATTCTTGATTAGTACAGGTGTGGGGGTTATGGGGAGAAGGCAGGAGAATGGGGTTGGGAGGGAGAGATAGATCAGCCATGATTCAATGGCGGAGTAGACTTGATGGGCCGAATGGCCTAATTCTGCTCTTATTCCTTATGACCAATTGACTGAACAAGCCGCACACAACTCGAACTGGAGGGCTTGAAGTGAACGTCTCGCCTGTTGGGAGAGGGGAGAAGAGGGAGTGACCGGGGGTGAGTGGTCCTTGATGATGCTGCTGCTGGCCTTGCTGAGGCAGCGTGAGGTGTAGATGGAGTCAATGGAAGGGAGGTTGGTTTGTGTGATGGTCTGGGCTCCTGGTAGACGAGGGGGTGTGTGACAGGGAGACATGTTCCCGTGTTGTGCTTGCCGTGGTCTCTGGTTACACGCGTGCTTCACCGTGACCATGTGATGTGACTGTGTCTCCACTACAGGATCCACACTGGTGACAGACCGTACAAGTGCGCACACCCGGGCTGTGAGAAGGCTTTCACTCAGTTATCCAACCTGCAGGTGAGTGTGTGTGTGCCACTGTGGCCAGGTGTGTGTATGCTGTTGTGGCCAGGTGTGTGTATGCAGCTGTGGCCAGGTGTGTGTATGCTGTTGTGACCAGGTGTGTGTATGCTGCTGTGGCCAGGTGTGTGTATGCTGCTGTGGCCAGGTGTGTGTATGCAGCTGTGGCCAGGTGTGTGTATGCTGTTGTGACCAGGTGTGTGTATGCTGTTGTGACCAGGTGTGTGTATGCTGCTGTGGCCAGGTGTGTGTATGCAGCTGTGGCCAGGTGTGTGTATGCTGTTGTGGCCAGGTGTGTGTATGCTGCTGTGGCCAGGTGTGTGTATGCTGTTGTGGCCAGGTGTGTGTATGCTGCTGTGGCCAGGTGTGTGTATGCTGCTGTGGCCAGGTGTGTGTAAGCCACTGTGGCCAGGTGTGTGTATGCAGCTGTGGCCAGGTGTGTGTAAGCCGCTGTGTGTATGCCACTGGCCAGGTGTGTGTATGCAGCTGTGGCCAGGTGTGTGTATGCCACTGGCCAGGTGTGTGTAAGCCACTGTGGCCAGGTGTGTGTATGCTGTTGTGGCCAGGTGTGTGTATATGCAGCTGTGGCCAGGTGTGTGTATATGCAGCTGTGGCCAGGTGTGTGTATATGCAGCTGTGGCCAGGTGTTCACAGGTACAGCGTTGATGATTCACCTGCCGTCCTCACGTAGCAGCAGCTTCACTTCTCACAGATGCACAAAATACAATTAGGTCCACAGGTGAGAAAATATGATGCACAGATCGCTCGATACTATTCCAGTGTTGAAATTAATGGCCACTTAATAAACGATAAGAAAAAACCCTTCAGTTTGGTTTAGTTTAGAGATACAGCACGGAAACAGGCCCTTCGGCCCACCGAGTCCGTGCCGACCAGTGATCCCCGCACACTAACACTATCCTACACACGCTAGGGGCAATTTACAATTTTACACAAGCCAATTAACCTACAAACCCGCACGTCTTTGGAATGTGGGAGGAAACCGGAGCACCCGGAGAACGGTCACTGGGAGAACGTGCAAACTCCGTACAGACAGCACCCGTAGTCAGGATTGAACCAGTGTCTGGCGTTGTGAGGCAGCAGTTCTACCCGCTGCGCCACCATGCCGGCCCTTTATAAGAGCTTTGATAAGATCTCACAGACTGTGAAAGGTTTTGAGTTGAAGATAGGAGTTACTCCCAAACGTTGGAGTAACTCAGCGGGACAGGCAGCATCTCTGGAGAGAAGGAATGGGTGGTGTTTCGGGTCAAGACCCTTCTTGAGACTGAAACGTCACCCATTCCTTCTTTCCAGAGATGCTGCCTGTCCCGCTGAGTTACTCCAGCTTTTTGTGTCTACCTTTGGTTGAAACCAGCATCTTCAGTTCCTTCCTGCACAAGTGTTTTGAGGTATCTGGGCCTTTCAATGATGTCTTTGTCTCTTCCAGTCTCATCAGCGACAGCACAACAAAGACAAGCCGTACAAGTGTCCGAACTGCTACCGTGCGTACTCTGACTCGGCCTCGCTGCAGATCCACCTGTCCACACACACGGTCAAACACACTAAAGCCTACTGCTGCAGCATGTGTGGACGCGCCTACACCTCAGTACGTGCCTGACCTCAGCCACGCTTCACGTGTAATGTGATAACATGATCGTACCGTTAGACCATGTGACCCTCAGCCCGGGCTGCCCTCTTCATGTTCACTAGTGGTAGCAGCAGAATTAGGCCATTCGGCCCATCAAGTCTACTCGCCAGTATATCATGGCTGATCTATCTCTCCCTCCTAACCCCATTCTCCTGCCCAATCCCCATAACCCCTGACACCCGTACTAATCAAGAATCTTTCTCTGCCTTAAAAATATCCATGGACTTGGCCTCCACAGCCGTCTGTGGCAATGAATTCTACAAATTCACCACCCTCTGACTAAAGAAATTCCTCCTCGACTCCTTCCTTAAGGAACGTCCTTTAATTCTGAGGCTGTGCATAGACCTGTTGCTGGATATTTTTACCGCAGAGATAAATAGATAGTATGGACGTCGGGGTTATGGGATTAGGACGGAGAGAGATCAGCCACGATTGAATGGCATAGTAGGCTTGATGGGCCGAATGGCCTCAGTCTGCTCCTGTCACTCATGACCATGGATGGTGTTGGGGAGCAGTGGGGGTGGGGTGTGGGGAGGGGGGGGACAGGTCAGGGTGGTGGGCTGTAACAGGGTGTAAGGGCTGTGTTTGCTGGTGTACTCACTAGTGTTTGTACCTGTTGCAGGAGACATACCTCATCAAACACATGTCCAAGCACACGGCAGTGGAGCACGCCATCGATTCCCACTCACCGGCCAGGACGCAGTCGCCCAGTTGTCCCGTGCGCATCTCACTAATCTAACCCGAGCCCTGCCTGTGTTGGGACTTGAACAAGTGGACAATGGCGGCCAGGTGCATTGTACAACAAGACCAGCCAAGCAGCTTTTCCTTCCCAAGTTTGTGCTCTAGTGATGTTTATTCGGTTTCTGAGCAGCGGGCGTTGGCACCGGGAGCGGAGACCGCCAAAGACTACGTGCGTGCGCGCGCCCGCCAGCCAGCGCGGTGGCCATGGAGCTGGACAACGGCAGCTGAGGCGCTGAGGTACCCAAGAGTCCGGTAACCCCACGGTAACGGCACGATCGGCAACTCAATACGCTGTGTCTATGAGCACCATCTTTACCATCCATTACTGATACATGGCAAGACCAAGGAGGACAAGACAATTAAGAGAATTGAATAGATATAGAATTACTAAACAGTATCTCATTCTGTTGTTCCGTGATAGTGTGACAATTCTAGTTTTCAATTATCAGTTATTAGCTAATATGAATTATTATACTAAATGTATGGTAAATATTCATGTGTTTAGTTAAGTCTTAGCCCTACTTATATCTGGCACTATATACAGGCCTTGTTTAGTATACACCCCAATGTCCAGCCTCACTGATGAATGGGGATAACATGGACAACATCAACAGCAGCCTCTGCTGCTGGGGACAGACAGGTGGCTGTGAAAGAGCAGGAATAAACCTCTGACATGACATCTGTCTCAACTTTAGAGTTCCCATGCATGGCAGGCGTGCACAGATCGCAGGCGCACTCCACCCAGTCTTGCTACCTCACTCCAGGGTCTCGCATCTGAAATGCTGGAGTTAAAGCAGAGGGGGGAGGACATTGGTTTTCTGCGGCAGTGTTGGGCAGATGTCTGAAGAAGGGTCCCGACCCGAAACGTCACCCATTCCTTCTCTCCACCAGAGATGCTGCCTGTCCCGCAGAGTTGCTCCAGCACTTACTTATCTGTGATGTACATGCTATGTCATGGCAGTACCATTCATGTGTTCAATTTGCGGGTTTTCTCAGCTGGGGTTTATGTGATAGGAGCAGAATTAGGCCATTCGGCCCATCAAGTCTACTGCACCATTCAATCATGGCTGATCTATCTCTCCCTCTCAACCCCATTCTCCTGCCTTCTCCACATAACCCCTGACACCCGTACTAATCAAAGAATCTGTTAATCTCCACCTTAAAAATACTCACTGACTTGGCCTCCACCGCCACCTGTGGCCATGAATCCCACAGATTCACCGCCCTCTGACTCGCACCTGTCCCATTGTGATCGCGGTTTGAAACCCGTCTCTGCTGGACCGGTGTGAAGATGTCAGCGTGCCACCAATGTCGATGTATGTGTGTGTGGGGGCGAGGCGAGGCGAGGCGATGTTGGAACAAGTTCCGCACTGTCTCTGTTGTTGGGACCGAGATGTAGATCGGTTATTCAACCCTCCGCCCTGGTCTGTCCGTGCTTGATAATGACAAGGGGCAGCACGGAAACGGAATGGCCTGCACTTGGTTGTGGCAGAGCGAGCCTCAGCAACACCACATGGTAGGACTTCCCACTGACCCCCGCAGCCATCCAGAGCCCAACACTGTTAGTCCCAGTACGTTCCGTCTTGTTTATCTTCATCACGATTCACGTGTTGTCTACATGCTTCAGAGAGATTTATACCACAGTCAATGATAGTCATCTTCCCTTTAATTTTTTATATATTATATATATATATATAAATATGTAGTTGAGTTTGGCCTTGCAGACCTCTGTAATTGTAGATTTATCGTCGACTTGGCCCGCACAGTCACTAAGCGGATGTTCGTGTGGAACAGTGCGCGCGTGAAGGAATGTTTGTCAAGGAGCTGTTGAGGGTTCTGGTCAAGGTGGCGATATGGGTGAGATTGGATGTTGACCTCATGCCTTGGGGTCAGGGGTCTCTGCTAGACCAGTGTGGAGGTGCCTGGCGTCCAGTAATGGAGTTCCATCAACCCCCAACGCCAGCTGGTCATTGGTGTCGTGGTCATGGGGGGGAGAGGGATTGACCCACGGCCAATGCTGTTGGCCAGTTGCATCTCGGTAAAGGAAGCAGCTAGATATTATCACTTCCTGTCCAGAGAAGCAGGTTTGAATAGGAATAGCCGGAGAAGGTTCTAGAAACAATGATCTGTGAGAATCTCTGCATCGGATATGCGCTGGTGTGGGCGACTGGTGATCAAAGGGAGTCCTGGTGTCACCATAGTTTTATCCCTACATCGCAATGTTGGTGACAGACGACATTGGTGACATCACAGTTGTGGCGTGAATCTGCCTCTGGGTTTGTGTCTGCTCAGCCTCGATGCAAACACTCAACTCTGAAGGAACTGCAGACGCTGGTTTACCCTGAAGTTAGACACCAAGTGCTGGAGTAACTCAGCGGGACAGGCAGCATCTCTGGAGAAAAAGGAATAGGTGACATTTTGGGTGGGGACCCTTCTTCAGACTGAAATGTCACCTATTCCTTCTCTCCAGAGATGCTGCCTGTCCCGCTGAGTTACTCCAGCATTTAGTGTCTACCTTGTACAATATGCAGCATTTGTACTGTCCCATGTATGGTGTATCTCTATGGTGTTGCTGTGTGGAGCCTTGGATTGGATGTCACATGTTAGAGGTGGAACCTCACAGCGCCAGAGAGTTGTGTTCGATCCTGACCTCGTGTGTCTGTATGGAGTTTGCACGTTCGACCTGGGACAGCGTGGGTTTCCTCTGGGTGCTCCAGGTTCCCCTATATCCCAAAGACGTGCGGGTTTGTAGGTTTAATTGGCTTCTGTAAATTGCCCCTAGCGTGCAGAGAGCAGATGAGAAAGTTGGATAACACAGAACTAGTGTGAACGGGCGATCGCTGGTCGGCACGGACTCGATGGGCCGAAGGGTTGTTTCCCTGCTGTATCTCTGCACTAAACATGGAGTAACAGTGGGACTGAGCCAGGAAGGGTATTTAATGTTAGACAATGAAACACCAGTCTGATAGCTACTGTATTACTGAATTCTTATTTTTATTACATAGATTAGTGGTGTAAGTGGTGTTAGTGTTGTCACAGGTAGACAAAAAAGCTGGAGAAACTCAGCGGGTGCAGCAGCATCTATGGAGCGAAGGGAATAGGCAACGTTTCGGGCCGAAACCCTTCTTCAGAAGGGTTGTCACACCTGGCCTGACCCCTGGGGAGGGAATTCATTGGCACGTCACCCCCACCCCCCACAGTGTAGACCCCCTGTGACCCCCCCCACAGTAAACCCCCGCCAACAGTGTACACCCCCCCACAATGTACACCCCCACACAGCCCCCGCCCCCCCCCACACACACACACAGTGTTTGTCCCCACAGCAGGGACTCAGTGCCAGACCACCCATGCCTGCTGTGTGAGGGCAGGGTCTTGTTGGTCGAAGGCAGGATGGGGTCGGGTCGGGAGGGAAGGAGGCGCCACAGCTATTGTCTGTAGAAGACGACTGGGTGAAAGTGCTCAGTAAACCCACCCTTTAACCCAGGACCCCAGCCCCCCCGTAAGACAAGGATGAGACCCCCCACCCCACCCCACCCAACCACATCTGGCCAACTACTGCAAGCAAGTGTAACCAAAGTACAGGTGGAAGGTGCTGCTTAACCAAAGAATTACTGGCGACTGCGGCCATTGTGTGTTGATGGTCGTGGGTGGATTGGGGGAAGCAGAGTGTGTTTAATATGATGGAACAACTCTGTGACAGGGACACTGCCTACAGCGGCTAGCTGGTTCTCTGGTGACTATAGATCGGCAGGTCCATGCTAGAATCTTAGCTCCACAACATGTATAGTTCGAGCTAGATCATTCTGCTTGTTTGGATACAAGTACTGGTGCATTCATTACTTTAATTCCAGCTAATATTCCCGTGGTCAACACAAGAAAAGATTGAAAATGAAGTTTAAATCCACTCCTGGTCATTGCAAGTCCACTGGTGCAATCTTGCCTTATTCTGGATACACTACAGTTTGTCAAAATTACTTTACATCATTAGAAACTTTAAGCGTTTAATGTCACGCGTTTTGTTTGGTTCAACATGGGTCATGGAGCTGCCTTGACTCCAGGGTGGATGTGTTTACAGTTGGGTCGCAAGGAACTGCAGATGCTGGTTTAAACCGAAGATAGACACAAAGCGCTGGAGTAACTCAGTGGGACAGGCAGCATCTCTGGAGAGAAGGAATGGGTCTCCCTGCATCCAGAGTTGCCGCCTGTTCCACTGAGTTACTCCAGCGTTTTGTGTCTATCTATGGATGTGTTACTTTAGAAGCTGGTGTAACTGGCAGAAGCTGGTGTAACTGGCAGAAGCGTGGCAGAGAGAGAGGGGCGATCTCCTCTGCACTTGGCGGCTACTTGAAGCTTCACCACTGCCTGCTCATGTAGGTCAGTACTGGGTTCCCAGGGCTCTAGACCTGATGATTTCTGCTCCGTACAAGGCACAACTACAAACTATGTGTATTTCTAGATTACCTTTTTAAAAGACACAATGACACTGCTATTTTCTGGTTTACACGCTGAAGGATTTCTTTGTTGCGTTTCGGAGCGTACGATGAATAAACACTCTCGACTTTTGAAGATTTACAAACGCTGACAACACGATCCAAGCTGGTATTGGCTGTCTTTGTGGAAACACTGCTATAGGTTGTAAAACATGTCACCTGTACACCGTTACACTCAAGCTCCTCCTTTCGGGCTTCACAGGTCAATGTTCTGACTGCACATGTACCTGCCCAGGTGTTCAAGCGTGTCGTTATAAACCCTGCAGGTAGATCCTTCCCCCATGAGCTCCAAGTCCCACCTCCACCACATCAGTTCAGGCCAGTTTATTGTCCCGTGTACCGAGGTACAGTGAAAAGCTTTTGTTGCGTGCTAACCAGTCAGCAGAAAGACAATACATGATTACAATCGAGCCTTTCACAGTGTACAAATACACGATAAGGGAATAACGTTTAGTGCTAGGTAAAGCCAGGAAAGTCTGATCAAAGATGGTCCGTTAGTAGTTTGGGACTGTTCTCTGGTTGCGTGCAGTAGGATGGCTTCAGTTGCCTGATGACATTTTCTAACCCTCCTGGATGCAAGATATGCAATTGGAATATCACCTCTAAAATTGATCACGTTAAGCAAAGTCCAGCACCTTTGGCAACAGATAATTTTAATGTTACTTTTGACCCCTGTGTACATATGAATGTTTTTAAATTTCCTATGTCAGTTACATCTATCACATACTAATTTCATTTTGAAACTTTTGGGATAAAATGTCAGTTATTTTTTATACATGTTTAAAAGCCTTAAAAATATATAAAATACTTTTCTTTCTCCAGTTTATTTTTAAAGTATGTATTGTATTCATTACTTTTTATGGGTTTTTGGAAATCCAAGTAGATGTTGTATTTAATACTCTTCCCCCAGTTAGCATGAGGTTAATGTGGCTGAAATAAAACCAATGAGAAGTTGTTTAGTCTGGTGCAACGTTGAGTATGAACCCGGTATATTGTAGTTTAAAAAACGTTTAAAATGCAGCTTTGTTTCAAATGATTTTCCTTTTGCATCTGTCTTGGAGTGTGGTATCTACACAATGCCTGGGGAAGACTGTACGTCATGGGCCAATACGGTTTGAAAGAAACATTTGCTTTGTATTATAATAAATTTGTATCTTTCTGTTACTGAATAAAATATGAACATATGCAGCATCACTCTGTTCATGATGTTTGTCCCATCGCAGGGGATAGACGAGAAGGAAAGGCCGGCACTGTGGCGCAGCGGGTAGAGCTGCTGCCTCACAGCGCCAGTGACCCGGGTTCGATCCTGACGTCGGGTGCTGTCTGTGTGGAGTTTGCATGTTCTCCCTGTGATTGCGTGGATGTCCTCTGGGTGCTCCGGCTTCCTCCCACATCCCAAAGACGTGCGGGTCTGCAGGTCAATTGTCCCTCTGTAAGTTGCCCCCTAGTGTGCGGGGAGTGGATGAGAAAGTGGGATAACGTGGAACTAGTGTGAACGGGTGATCGATAGTTTTCATTTCAGGTCAGAAAACCTTTGTCGTGGAAGTGAAAGGAAAAACAAGTTAGTTTTAAGTTTAGTTTATTGTCACGTGTACCGAGGTACAGGGTAAAACTTTCTTGTTGCGTGCTACCCAGTCAGTGGAAAGACAATACAGGATTACAATCAAGCATTCCACAGTGTACAGATACAGGATAAAGGGAATAACGTTTAGTGCAAGGTACAGTCCAGTAAAGTCTGATTAAAGATAGTTCGATGGGACGTCAGGACCACACTCCAGTTGGTGATAGGACGGTTCAGTTGCCTGATAACAGCTGGGAAGAAACTCCCTGAATCTAGAGGTGTGCGTTTTTACACTTCTGTACCTCTTGCCTGTTGGGAGAGGGTAGGGGTGGATGGAGAGGAGAAAGTGGAATATCCCGCGTAGGGGGAGGTGTGTAGCATAACCTGTGATGAGGCCATTAGCTTCATGATCAATCTGATCGTGGCTTCAACTCAACTTTACAGGTTTTTTCCTCATGACCCTTGATATGGTTCAAAACTCCTGGCCCTTAAAGTTTTCAGTTAAGGGCAGAGCAGCGGGTAGAGCTGCTGCCTCACAGTGCCAGAGACCAAGGTTTGATCCTGACCTCGAGTGCTGTCTGTGTGGAATTTGCACGTTTTCTGTCTACTGCAGCATCACTGTGCTGCCCTTATACATTGCATTTCACAACTTCAGGACATCACAAACCTCCTTTCTAGCCAACGAGGTGGAGCTTCTGTTTTACTTGTGAAATCAGATTTTAAATGTAATTTTTACATTTTATAAAAATAAATGATGGGTGACTTTTTCCTCTGGAACTATGAAGCTGCAATGTCAGGAACTACCCACGCATCCTTGGCACGTGGGAGGAAACTGGGTGCCCGGAGAAAACCCACACAGGTCACGAGGAGCGCGTGCAAACTCCATGCAGACAGCATCCGTAGTCAGAATCGAACCCCAGTCCCTGGCGTTGTCGGGCAGCTACTCTACCGCTGCGCCACCGTGATATTTTGAACTGGAATCAGAAGACAAAAAGGTTAGATCGCTTTGAATCTTAAATCATTTGGTAAAATGAATATTGGAAAGATGTTTAATGTTGCGTGACTCACAAGAGTTTAGTCTCCTGGGGCAGTAGCCCCATCAGTCAGACTTCCTGAACTGACTGAATCCATATGGAGCTGAGTCACACACAGAGACTTAGATGCCAGTGACTACAACAGACTAGTCAAGAACAGGGTGTCTAGTCATCTGAGACATTTCACCAGGATCGAGTATTGCTTGCCTCCAGAAACCAGGCTTAAGGTGAGGTGGTAGGCATATGGAAGGTGTATATATATATCCAGGTACACACAAAGGGTGGTGGGTGTATGGAACGGGCTGTCAGAGGAGGTAGTTGAGGCTGGTGCTATCACAAAGTTTAAGAAACATTTGGACAGGTACATGGTAAGGACAGGTGTAGAAAGATATGTGTAGGAAGGAACTGCACAAGCTGGTTTACACTGAAGATAGACACAAAATGGAGTAACTCAGTGGCTCAGGCAGCATCTCTGGAGAGAAGGAATGGGTGATGTTTTGGGTCTGAAGAAGGATCTCAACCCGAAACGTCACCAATTCCTTGTCTCCAGGGATGCTGCCTGACCCGCTGAGTTACTCCAGCATTTTGTGTCTGCCTTCCGGTGTGTGAGCATCTATTTATAGGTTCATAGGACATAGGAGCAGAATTCCGCCATTCGGCCCATCCCGCCATTCACTCGTGGCTGATCTATCTCTCCCTCCTAACCCCATTCTCCTGCCTTCTCCCCATAACCTTTGACACCCGTACTAATCAAGAACCTGTCGATCGCAGCTTAACAAACTTGGCCTCCACAGCCGTCGATGACATTTGTTGCAAACGTATATCTTGTTTCGCAGGGAAGGAAGACTATGTTTGCCCAGAGCTGTACGGATACGGGCATCTGTCCAGAGAGTTGAGAGCAATATATGTAGAGCACTGCGCTAATTATGTCTCTGACAGTCTCGGCTAAAATCAATCACAATCACAGCAGCACAAGATCATTTAAGGCCAAGTAATGACCAAGTTCCAAAGGTCCACGATCAAAACAGTGGGGTAAAAGGGATTTAGTATAGTATAGTATATCTTTATTGTTATTTTCCTGAGTACTCACATACCCAGAGGAAACAAAAAAACGTTGCTCAACCAGTGTCCATTCAGTGTGCAGTAAAAAATAAATAGAAATAAAAATACATATAGCATGAACAAATTAAACACTCTACTAAACATCAACAGGCGTTCCGATCGGCAGCGGCACGGCAGTGGCTCTGTCCAGGTTGGTGGTTGGTGCGCGATACTTTGGCAGGGGGCAAAGTCCGTTTATCAGTCTTATAGCCTGCGGGAAGAAGCTGAGGAGCATCCTGCTGGTTTTGCAGCTAATGCTCCTGTACCTCTTCCCAGATGGCAGGATGGAGAATATGTGATGCGATGGGCAAGATACGGAATATTCTCAGGATGAGGCAATCTGTCATTATCATAGACATCAAACAGTCCAGCACAGAAACTAGCTCTTTAGAAACATAGAAAATAGGTGCAGGAGGAGGCCATTCGGCCCTTCGAGCCAGCACCGCCATTCATTGTGATCAAGGCTGATCATTCCCTATCAATAACCCGTGCCTGCCTTCTCCCCGTATCCCTTGACTCCACTAGCCCCCAGAGCTCTATCTAACTCTCTCTTAAATCCATCCAGTGATTTGGCCTCCACTGCCCTCTGTGGCAGGGAATTCCATAAATTCACAACTCTCTGGGTGAAAACGTTTTTTCTCACCCCAGTCTTAAATGACCTCCCCTTTATTCTAAGACTGTGGCCCCTGGTTCTGGACTCGCCCAACATTGGGAACATTTTTCCTGCATCTAGCTTGTCCAGTCCTTTTATAATTTTACTTCGGAGTCACGTGAGTGATTCCGTGAAGAACCCGTTCAGCACGCATGCGCGGCATTACGTCCAGCAGAGCAACAGCGGCACAGTGGGAGTCAGGCGCTCCCTCTATGGAGGTGAAAGAACGGACCGTCAGGTAAGCTGACGTCGGGTTTTTCTTTCACAGGGAGCCTTCTGCTGTCCGGCAGAGAAGAAAGGCTCTGCAACAGACCTGTCCCCCGCTCGACTCCATGGAGGAGCGTTCCATCTGGGGGTAGGATCGCTTACCCGGCGCTCCGCTATCCTGACACCGTGCCGAGCCCAGCCCGCTAGCGCCTAAGCAGCGGGCTGGAAGCGGGTGGCTCCGACTTATTGGACGGGACGTCTTTCCACCCGCCCGGGGGGATAGACAGCCGCCTGAACAGACCTGCCCCCGCTCGACTCCACGGAGGAGCGTTCCATCTGGCGGGGGCAGCAACAAGGCGGTAGGACCGCTTACCGGGCGGTCCGCTATACCCCGACACCGCGCCGAGCCCAGCCCCGCTAGCGCCTGAGCAGCGGGCTGGATGTAAAGCCAAGGAAGAGGCGTTCGGCCGGTGGCTCCGACTTATCGGACGGGGATGTCTCTCCACCCAGGCGGGGGAGAGACAGCCGCCTGAGCCGCATGGAGCGGCTCTTGGAGCAGGAGCTCCAGCGAGGTGCACCCCAGGAGGGGCGCTCTCGCAGAGGGGGGTCAGGCACTCCCTCCACAGTGCCTTGTGCACTGTCCATTGCTTCCTCCTTTCCAGAAGATAGCTTTGGTGACCAGGACTGGGCTGGTCAAGAACAGGGGCAATGGCTGAAGATCTCGGGAGTATGCAAGGGGTGCAGGAACAGGAAGAGCTGCTAGGTGTGGTGGACAGCTACGTGGAAACCCCACGTGCAGGAGGCCATTAAAAGCCTGACGTCAGCCATCACATCGTGTTTTCCTGGTTCCATGGACAAATACGGAGATGACCACAACCTTCGTAAACAAACCATAAGACCTGCCATAAATCCTACATTGCGGGGTTGTGCATACCCCAGCCACTGAGCCAGACCCACTGCTCTTTGGCAAAAACCTCACAAAGCATATGAAGGACATGCAAGAGGTTTTACAAAACTTTCGGCTCATGAGGGCAGGGCCGGGACAAGCAAACCAAAAACAGTAATTCCTACGCAGCAGCACCCCATCGCGTCCATCAGTCAACGTCTACCATATCGGACTGATGAAAGCTCGGGGTCCGCATCTATCACCGAAAGTCTTTTTTAGACCAGGGCCCAGAGCGGACCCCATGGAAAATGTGCCACCCCCCAACGTCACCGCCACGTCAGACGACGTGCAACACTCGTTAGACCGGCAGGAAACAGAAGAATACCCATAACCATGGAGGTAGGTGGGTCTGGTTCCTACCAGTATATAGAGTAATACTAACACATGGGAGTCTATCACGAGTGACCAGTATATACTCAATGGCATTAGTGAATACAAATACAATTCATACTAGAAAAATTGCCACCAGGTCAACATTCACCCCAGAGGGTATTTTCCCCCTCTCCGTTAAAGAAACAAGAGGGACAAGCTGAACTGGTGAGAATAATTACAAAAGGTATCATGGGAAAACCTGAACCCTTGCAATTCGTATCAAATATATTCACTAAACCCAAAAAAGATGGTGGATGTCGCATCATCATTGACTTAACTTCACTAGATATGTTTGTTAAGTTTATACATTTCAAAATGGAACCGGTTGTTACTGCCAAACAACTAAATTCCAAAGGATACTTCATGGCAAGCATTCATCTTAAAGATGTTTACTATTTAGTACCATTCACAAGGATCATCGCAGATACCTGAAATTTACCTGGATGGGGCAGCTATAGCAGTTTAAAGCGTTACCCAATGGGTTCACATCAGCCCAAGAGTGTCACCCAGACACTAAAACCAGCTCTGGCAATATTCAGAAGACAAAAACATATTGTCATAGCATATCTTGGTGATATCCTAAATGGTAGGCAAGACCATGAAATTGACTATGTTAGCTGTTCAGCTACCAAACAGTTATTCAAAACCCTGGGGTTGTCTTACATCCAGATAAATCTAAGTTGAAGCCATCCTCTATCATGGACTACTTGGGCTTCATAATTAATTCAGTCTACGTGACTGTAACATTGCCAAGAGACAACATAGTTGAATTGGCACAATCGTACAACAATTTAATGGTCAACAAACTACCAACTATTCGACAAGTAACAGAGTAATTGGGAATATGGTAGCAGCATTTCCGACTACATAATTCGGACCTTTGTACCAAAAACGACATACAGGTCATTATTGATCGTTTCATGAAGTTACCCACTGAAGTAATATCAGAACGACAGTGGTGGGCAAAAAACGTTTGGCATAGTTTCAGCCTATTATCATCACTAACCCTACTTCAGTTATCCAAACAGATGCCAGTGCTCAAGACTGGGGAGCAACTAACTCTATATCCAGCACAAGTAGTAGATGGATTAACCCAGAATCATCGTTACCACTTACACTGGGCATTAATTATCTAGAGATGTTGGGTGACTTTTATGGTTCAAAAGCATATGCACAAATATGCATCACTTGCATGTACGTTTACAAATAGATAATACTACGGTGGTGGCCTACATTAACCATATGGGCGGCATAAAGTCAGTATCATGCGACAAGTTGGTCAACACAATTTGGCAATGGTGTGTCCAAATGTATATTTGGCTATCAGTAACTTACCTACCAGGTAAGCTAAATACAGTGGCAGACACCAGGTCACGTAAATTTAATGACAACATCGAATGGATGTTAAACCCCAAAAAAAATGTTCACAAAAGTTATCAAGCAATATGGCACGCCAGATATCGATTTATTTGCATCGAGGCTAAATCATCAGGTACCTATGTATGTCGCTTGGGAACCAGACCCTGAGGCAGCAGCGGTAGATGCGTTCGCGCTGGATTGGGGAAATTCTTCTTCTATGCATTTTCTCCCTTCTGCCTCATCAGTCGGGGACTACGCACAGTACAAATGGACTCTGCTTCAGGTATTTTGATAGTACCCGACTGGCCTACACAGCCATGGTTCCCAATACTCCATGACATGGTTGTTGAAACTCCGATGGTATTCCCCAGTGACCCAGAGTTATTAACACCCAGTGTCGGGCACAAGCCACCCGTGCCATGAAAAAATCAAACTCCTGGGTTGCAGATTCTGCACAAACCACTTCTGGGACTGGGATTATCAGAACAAACCATCGACACCATGTCAGCATCCCTCCGAACATCCACTGAAAAACAGCACTTGTCCAGCATCAAAAAATGGGAGAAGTACTGCTTGGATACAGGGACCACCTACTCAACCGCTACAGTTACCAACGTACTGGAATTCCTGGCGAACCTTCACCACGATGAAGGACTCAGCTACAGAGCCATCAACACAGCTAGAATTGCCCTGCCTGTCTATTTAAAGCCAGCTCCAGGACAACAGGCCATGGGGTCCCACCAGCTGGTGGTCAAACTAATGAAGGGTATTTACAACTCTAACCCCCTAGACCAAGGTACACCCATATATGGGATGTCAGTGTGGTCCTGACATACCTCAGGGGATGGCCACCAGCCAGATCCCTCAACCTGGAACCATCTATGCTCAAAACACTCATGTTGATGGCACTTGTAGCTGCACAGAGGGTCCAGTCACTACACCTATTGCGACTGGACAACATGATCACAGCTCCAGACCAGATCTCTGTCATTATCCAGGGAATGATCAAACAGAGCAGACCAGGAACACCTAATCCAGTCATGGAATTCCGGGTTTACCCGCCAGAAACACGGTTATGTGCCATGACCCACCTACTATCCTACATAGACACAACCAAAATATTCGAGGGAGATGAAAAGCCTTGTGGGTCAGTCATAAAAAACCTTATGGTCGGGTGACGAGCCAAACCATTGCGAGATGGCTCAAGCAGGTGCTAAAAGCTGCTGGGATAAAAACTAACATGTACAAAGTTCATTCCACCAGGGCAGCATCCACGTCGACGGCTAAAAGAATGGACGTGCCTATAAACCACATCCTGGCTACAGCAGGATGGTGGGGGGAAAGACCGTTCAGAAATTTTATAATAAGCCGTTGGCAAAACCTGTTTTATTTGCAGGAAAGATTTTACAGACTGCAAATATTTAATTTAAGCCCAGGGGAGCAATTTAATTTCTTTGTTGTTATTGTTAAAAAATACCATTGTGTTTTTCTACAAACAGATTCATTGGTTGATTACGATAACACACTTCCTCCCTCAAAGACTTCGGCAGTGATGTAGTAATAACTGTTACACGGTTTGAAATCACAGAGCTTTGAAACCTTCACGGAATCACTCACGTGACTCTGAAGTAAAATAGTAAGATTAAACGAGAACTTACCAGTTTGAAGTTTGATCTGTATTTTATGAGGAGTTACGATGAGGGATTACGTGCCCTCCGCTCCCACCCTCAATAATATGGGTCAAATTCATAAACTGATGTCTCCTTATCTTTACTATGTTTACTTCAATAACTGTGTCTATCTGTGATTCCACACCGCTGCTTGGAAGTATGCCGCGCATGCGTGCTGAACGGGTTCTTCACGTAATCCCTCATCGTAACTCCTCATAAAATACAGATCAAACTTAAAACTGGTAAGTTCTCGTTTAATCTTACTATTTTATATGTTTCTATAAGATATCCCCTCATCCTTCTAAACTCCAGTGAATACAAGCCTAGTCTTTTCAATCTTTCCTCATATGACAGTCCCACCATCCCAGGGATCAATCTCGTGAACCTACGCTGCACTGCCTCAATCACAAGGATGTCCTTCCTCAAATTAGGAGATCAAAACTGTACACAATACTCCAGATGTGGTCTCACCAGAGCCCTATACAACTGCAGAAGAACCTCTTTACTCCTATACTGAAATCCTCTTGTTATGAAGGCCAACATTCCATTAGCTTTCTTCACTGCCTGCTGTACCTGCACGCCAACTTTCAGTGACAGGTGTACAAGGACACCCAGGTCTCGCTGCGCCTCCCCCTTACCTAACCTAACCCCATTGAGATAATAATCTGCCCCATTGTTTTTGGCCCACAACTGGACCACTCTACCAAACAAAGAGGTCTATCCAAAGCCGACAGCGTACAGCAGCGAATCCCCGCGGCAGTGGGTCTGGGCCTGAATGTGTGTGATAATGTAGCTATGTGAGTGTTGCTGTTGAAGCCGCTGCTGCTGAGGGTCTGTGTGGTCTCCAGTGCGGGTGAAGTTCCTCCTCCTCGGGCACCGTGTCAGTGTCAGCTGTTCTTCTCCGCTCTATCACCAAGGGGCAACGATGTCAAACTCCAGCGTGAGGCTGAAGGGATGCAGGAAGCATTTGGTAACTATTGAATCCTTAATTGTTCAAAGGACAAGAAGCTATCCAATTAACGATGAGTGTTGTCTGTACGGAGTTGACACGTTCTCCCTGGGACCACGTGGGTTCTCTCCGGGTGCTACGGTTTCCTCCCACATTCCCAAGACGTGCAGGTTTGTACATTAATTGGCTTCGGTAAAAATTATAAATTGCCCCCAGTGTGTGGGATAGTGTTAGTGTGCGGGGTGATCATTGGTCAGCAAGGACTCCGTGGGCCGAAGGGCCTGATGCATCTCTAAACTAAAGAATGGCAAGGTGAGAAACTATAGACAAGTTAGTCTAATAACTGGCTCCGTATGTGTGTGTGTCCGTGTGTGTGTCCGTGTGTGTGTGTGTCCCTGTGTGTGTCCGTGTGTGTGTGTGTGTGTGCGCGTGTGTGTGTGTGTTCGTGTGTGTGTGCGTGTGTGTCCGTGTGTGTGTGTGCGTGTTCGTGTGTGTGTCCGTGTGTGTGTGTGTCCGTGTGTGTGTCCGTGTGTGTGTGTGTGTGTGTGTGCGCGTGTGTGTGGGTGTTCGTGTGTGTGTGCGTGTGTGTCCGTGTGTGTGTGTGCGTGTTCGTGTGTGTGCGTGTGTGTCCGTGTGTGTGTGCATGTGTGTGCGCGTGCGTGTGTTTGCGCGTGTGTGTCCGTGTTCCGTGTGTGTGTGAGTGTGAGGTTTCATGGGCATTGTACTCAGGCATGCCGTGGCGGGCACTGCAACGTTGGTGAACAGGTGGAGGTGTGCGGTTTCCCTGTCGCATGAACAGGTGGCAGATGGACAGTTGCAACAAAAAGAATTAAATTCAGCTCGGCAAAAGAGAAACATCAGTTCAATAAAATTCATTTGTATTGAAATGTAATGACAAACATTTCCTCTCCCTGACACTCCTTCATCCACTTTCTCTGAATGAGTTCACTAGTTTATGTGGAAGCAGAGAGGAGCAGTAAATGTGTTCACAATCACAAGATGTCAGATCAACATAAAATTACCCACAACACTGTCATACGTCACCTATCCATGTTCTCCACAGATGCTGCCTGACCCGCTGAGTTACTCCAGCACTCTGTGATACGTCACCTATCCATGTTCTCCACAGATGCTGCCTGACCCGCTGAGTTACTCCAGCACTCTGTGTCCGTTTGTGTATTGACCAACATCTGCCTCTGTCTGTGGACTATAGTTCTGGGCATTGTAACTCATCAGTTCCACAGACAAAGTCCAAAGTCCAAAGTCCAGTAGAAAGTTCCCTGTCTTATGGAAGGACCATTCACAAACCTGACAACAGCGGCGACACTGTGGGGCAGCGGTAGACTCGCTGCCTTAAAGCAAATGCAGCACCGGGGGAACCGGGTTCGATCCCAACTACAGGTGCTGTCTGTACGGAGTTTGCACGTTCTCCCCGTGACCTGTGTGGGGTTTCTCCGAGATCTTCCGTTTCCTCCCACACTCCAAACACGTGCAGGTTTGTAGGTCAATTGGCTTGGTAAATGTAAAAATTGTGTGTAGGACGGTGTTGATGTGTGGGGATCGCTGGTCGGCACGGACCCGGTGGGCCGAAGGGCCTGTTTCCGAGCTGTATCTCTAAACTAAAAACTAAAACAGAAGGGAAGAAACTGTCCTGAGGATAAGAGGGAAGAAGCTGTTCCATAAGGAGGAGGGAGTGGGAAAACCAGGGATAGTTTTGTTTTATTATTGTCCTGTGTACCGAGGTACAGCAAGGTTTTTGTTACGTGTTATCCAGTCAGCAAAAAGTCTACATGACTACAATCTAGCCGTCCACAGTGTACAGATAAAACATAAAGGGAATAGTGTTTAGTGCAAGAATAAGTGTGGTTAGAAGGAGAGAGCAGGAAATACAGAGGGTGCAGATTATTTGAATATTTATATGATCGATATGTTGTCCAGTCATTGTTCCTGATGGGAAACTGATCCCGTTGGTGTCCAGTTCAGATTAGTTTATTGCCACGTGTACCGAGGTACAGTGAAAAGCTTTTTGCTATGTGCTATCCAGTCAGCAGAAAGACAACACATAATTACAATGGAGACATTGACAGTGGATGGACACATGATAAGGGAATAACGTTTAGTACAAGGCAAGAGGTGTTGCTGTAGGAGTAGAGATTTAAGAGTGTAGAACGATCGTAATATGTGATTGTAGACCTGCATCTGTGGCAAATGGCCACCTGTGTGGGCGCCATCTTGGGAAGCAACAATTCTGGGGGTAATGCAGGGACTGAGGCAGTGAGGGGGAGTCGTCTGCACTATAGTGCATTCACCTGGTCACCAATCAATGCTGCAAGCTGCACCTGTTAGACTCCAGGAGTGAGATCACAGTCAGATTAATATCCCATCCTCACAGTTACAGATGGGGCATCATCAGCCGGCATCGCCAGTGGAGGGTTCACCAAAAAACCCTTATCTTCACAGCATCAACGTCACCTTCAGTTGCTGCTAACACAAGCTGAAAAATCTTGTCTTAAACAGACACAAAATGCTGGAGTCACTCAGTCTTATCTCATCTTGGGGTTATTTGAATGTAATGGTGGTGTAATCAGTTCGGCTGGTGATGTTCAAGGGGTTTTACAACAAGTTCCAAACCTGTGAATGAAAGTTGTGTACGAATAAAATGCTGGAATATGGACCTTCATTTCCACAAATTAAAAGCCTCTATTATCCATCTTCACACATCAACAAACTTGAGGTATGTTTTCAACTTTTGTCTGCTGTTTATTGTTGTTAGATACCAGTTTATATTATTCTTACAAATCTGTTCATCTGGCGCAGTGGGTAGAGTTGCTGCCTCACAGCACCAGAGACCTGGGTTCGATCCTGACCTTCGGTGTTGTCTGTGTGGAGTTTGCACGTTCTCCCTGTGACCGCGTGGGTTTCCTCCAGGTGCTCTGGTTTCCTCCCACAATCCCAAAGACATGTGTGTGTGTAGGTTAATTGGCCCTCGGTAAATTGTTCCCTTTGGGTATGGAGTGGATACGAAAGTGGGATAGCAGAGATGTAGTGTGAACAGGTGATCGATGGTCGGCATGGACTCAGTGGGCTGAAGGGCCTTCTTGTACCTTTCAAACAATCAAAGAGATTTAGTTCTTGGTCTTAGCACATGGCAAGCTTGGGAGTCTATTATACCAAATAAATCACATGGTAAATCGTGCTATTTATGTGAAATGTAATTTCTGCATAATACGTAATAACCAAAGGGCATACGCCAGGTATCACCGTTCAGCCCTCTGGAGACGTTGTGGGTTTATCAATGAAATGTCAAAGAAGGTGGTTGCCCACCTGATGACCCCGATGACATACCTACCTGACCCTTCACCGCTCCAATCCCACTACAAATAGCAAGAGTGCCGACTTATCACAGGGATTGAAACATCAAGTCCTATTAGCTCTACAGCATTTTGTGTCTATCTTTGGTGTAAACCAGCATCTGCAGTTCCTTTCCTTCCTACGTAGAGCTAGTGTGAGTGGGTGGTCGATGGTCAGCATTGATTCGATGGCCTGAAGGGCCTGTTTCCATCCTGGATCTTTAAACTCTAAGATCACTGTGTGAGGGTGTCATAACACTTTGAGATAAAGTACTTCAGAAGTGTAGTCACTGCCGTAATGTGGGACATAAAGCAGACTATTTACACACTGTAATCTCTCACCATCAGGAGCCATGCAATACGTGAATAACAATGAACAGATAATGATCACAAAGACTATTTCACTTTAGTTGGTTGAATGATAAATTAATGCCTGGATGTCTCAGTTCTGTAATTCCCTGTTCTTTGTCAAATTGTAACGATACATAATCAAACCGCGCGGGGTGACGCCTGTACGGCTGTGAGTTGTCGCCCAAAGATTCGTACCTTTTTCTGGTCGCCGCTGGATTTTCGACATGTTGAACATTTTCGGCCACCTGCTGCGACTATGACGGGTGCCGGCAAGTCGCCGAAAAAATCGCGCAAGTGGGACAGGCCCTTTAGATTGCCTCTAAATTGTCGCCTCTGTCCTGAGGGAATGATGTTTAGGACATTGCCAGCGGCATCATAGGTGGGCAAAAGTGAGGACAAGAAATGGTAGGGAAGTGTCGGAAATGGTCCAGGTGTATTTGAGTGCCGGATGGAAGTTGGTGGTGAAATGGATGAAGTCGGTGAGTTGTGTGTGGGTGCAGGAGGTGGCACCAATGCAGTCGCCAGTGGCATCATGTTCTGTCAATAAACTTTAAACATAAGGGCTTCACAATGTCACTGACGAGACAGACCATATTATTTCTGCACCACACTCGCTTTTCCCGGAGTATCATCACCTGGTACTTTTCCAGTGTATAAAATGCTATGTCTACGACATGAACAGTGTTAACTAACGTGAAGATAAATGGGGCAACACCCCCATCAAAACAATCGAGAGAGGAATATGAGACGTGTAAATGAATTATTCATTCAGCAACGTCGCAAACCTTGTTGTTACGTAACAGCACCACAATGTAGTCACCAACGTTGCCATCAGAGGGAGACAACCTTCTCCGACTTCATCTTCAATGCTTGGAAATTGAATTCAATATTTCAGCACCACACAATTGATTTTTTTTTTTCCATGAGTGAAGCACAAAAGTAAACAACACTTTCTTGTCCAAGAAGGAACTGCAGATGCTGGAAAATCGAAGGTAGACAAAAATGCTGGAGAAACTCAGCGGGTGCAGCAGCATCTATGTGGAGCGAAGGAAATAGGCAATGTTTTCTTCGCTCCATGCAAATAGTTGAACAATCACCACTATCGGAAATAGGCAACGTTTCGGGCCGAAACCCTTCTGGGTTTCGGCCCAAAACGTTGCCTATTTCCTTCGCTCCATAGATGCTGCTGCACCCGCTGAGTTTCTCCAGCACTTTTGTAGATAGAGTCTGAAGAAGGGTTTCGGCCCGAAACGTTGCCTATTTCCTTCGCTCCATCGATGCTGCTGCACCCGCTGAGTTTCTCCAGCACTTTTGTAGATAGAGTCTGAAGAAGGGTTTCGGCCCGAAACGTTGCCTATTTCCTTCGCTCCATAGATGCTGCTGCACCCGCTGAGTTTCTCCAGCACTTTTGTAGATAGAGTCTGAAGAAGGGTTTCGGCCCGAAACGTTGCCTATTTCCTTCGCTCCATCGATGCTGCTGCACCCGCTGAGTTTCTCCAGCACTTTTGTAGATAGAGTCTGAAGAAGGGTTTCGGCCCGAAACGTTGCCTATTTCCTTCGCTCCATCGATGCTGCTGCACCCGCTGAGTTTCTCCAGCACTTTTGTCTACCAACAACTCTTTATGGTTTTGTATCATTTGGAAAATTGGACTGGAGTTTGTAGGTTAATTGGCTTCTGTAAAAAATTGGGGCTAATGGAATCAAGGGATATGGGGAGAAAGCAGGAATGGGGTGCTGATGTTGGATGTGTAAGAAGGAAATGCAGATGCTGGAAAAATTGAAAGTAGACAAAAAATGTGGAGAAACTCAACGGGTGAGGCAGCATCTGTGGAGAGAAGGAATAGGTGACGTTTCGGGTCGAGACTCAAAACGGCACCTATTCCTTCTCTCCATAGATGCTGCCTCGCCCGCTGAGTTTCTCCAGCATTTATTTTTGTCTACTACTGATTTTGAGTGATCAGCCATGATCATATTGAATGGTGGTGCTGACTCAAAGGGACACATGGCCTACTCCTGCACCTATTTTCTATGTCCCTAGTGTAGGATAGAACTAGTGTCCAGGTATTCGCTGGTCGGCATGGACTCGGTGGACCAGAGCCTGTTTCCATGTTGTATCTTTAAACTAAACTTCTGCCACAAGAGGTAGTTCTTATCGAGTCCACATCACAAGATTAGAAACTGTTCAGCCAGAGTTGAACACACATCTCGGCATCTGCATGCAATGGCGTCTTGCGCTTCTTGTGCGTGGTGGTGGAAAGGTTGGTGGAAACAGGGCTGCGACGTGAACGCTCTTTCCTTGACCCCAGGAGATTGTGGAGGCTGCTACTGTCTCAACTTTCAAGAAACATTTAGGAGAGTGTAAGTGTGCGGGGATTGCTGGTCAGTGTGGACTCAGTGGGCTGAAGGGCCTGTTTCCACACTGTATCTCTATGCTGGTTTAAACTGAGGATAGACACAAAAAGCTGGAGTAACTCAGTGGGTCAGACAGCATCTCTTCTTCTTTCATGTGGCGTGCACAGCCTGAAGATGTTGGACAACCTGTTCTATTTGATCTTCTGTTTGTGCACGTCGAGTTGATTGCATTAATCGAAACACGTGAAGGTTGCAATCTTCCACCACAGACAGCATCTCTTGAGAAAGGGAATGGGCCTCGATCCGAAACGCCACCCATTCCATTTCTCCAGAGATGCTGCCTGGCCTGCTGAGTTACTCCAGTTTTTTGTGTCTAAGTTATGTTTTGTGTGTGCGTGTGATGCTGTTGCAGGCAGGACTTTCATTGCAACCACATCGTACTTGTGTGGACGACAATAAACTCCACTTGACTTCCTTTGCTCTGTGTGCCGGCAAATACTCGTTCACCCGAGTGCACCGGGGCTGCTTCCCACATCAATAACACACGCTACTGGTTGGTGTGATCACCCTGAGTATGTGGGTGGGTGGGAGGAGAATCAGGGGGCATGTAGGAGAAAATAGATTACATGGAAATGATGATGTTACATGTGAACCTGGGCACCGTGAAAATCTTTACTTTTACAACCTTTATTTTACTTGCAATGATAGTAAAATCATACTATAGATAAGCAGAATGATCAATAAGTGCAATGATTGTAGTGTAATGTAGACTTCACCCAGACAGTACACAAAGAATCGCCACATTTCTGGTGACTAAATGGTTCTTTAGGCTTCAGGCTGATCTCGGCCTTCGAGGCCCGTTGTCATGGCGACAATGGTGTGGATGTGCAGTTTACCAGGGAGTACAAAGACCTCAGAGTGTACCTGGACAGTAAACTGGACTGGTCCAGGAACGCTGAGGCCCGGTACAAGAAGGGACAGAGACTCTGGCTGTATTTTCTGAGAAGGCTCTGCTCCTTCAACGTATGCAGTGAGATGCTGCAGATATTCTACCAATCGGTGGTAGCCAGTGCCATCTTCTTCACTGCCATGTGCCGGGGCAGCAGGACGAAGGCTGCCGATGCCAACACGATCAACAAACTCATCAGGAAGGCTGGCTCCGTCCTGGGGGTGGAGTTGGAGTTGGATTCACGGGAAGTTGGTCTTGGAGGGGAGAATGCTCCTCAAACTGCGGAGAATCCTGGACAACACAGCTCACCCCCTCCGTGATACACACTGGCCAACCTGAGGAGCACCTTCAGCAACAGACTGGTTCCACCAAGATGCAGCACAGAACACCACAGGAGATCCTTCTTCCCTGTGGCTATCAAACTGTACAACTCCCCCCCCCCCCCCCCCCCCCCCCCCCCCCCCCTTCTGTCGTGGGGTAGACTGAGACTGGACCTTTGCCCAGCGTCCGTCGCTATCACCAACTCCCTCCCTCCTCCCCAGTTCCTGGTCTTCGGGCTCAAGCAGGAGACGAGCCTCAGGCGGGTTCCCGGTTCCGTGGCGTGCGAGCGGGCGGGAGATTCTACAGCCTGGGAGCAAATACATGGAGGAATGCTCTGAGAACAGGCATCAACCAGATGGGCTGAACGGCCTCTTTCTAAACAAAGATCTGAAATGAGTGGGAAGTCACTCCTGGCGCAAGGTTTCCAAGCTTGGCTCCAGTGTCTGGGATTAACTTGGTTCCCTTCTATCTCTCACCCCTCTCGCAGCCTCGGCAAGGCCAGCAGCATCATCAAGGACCAGTCGCACCCCTGGCCACTCCCTCTTCTCCCCTCTCCCATCGGGCAAAAGGTACAGAAGTGTGAAAACGCACACCTCCAGATTCAGGAACAGTTGCTTCCCAGCTGTTATCAGGCAACTGAACCATCCTATCACCAACTAGGGAACGGTCCTAAACTGGGTGCAGCAGCATCTATGGAGCGAAGGAAATAGGCAACGTTTCCTTCGCTCCATGCAAAGAGTTGAACAAACTCCACTATAGGAAATAGGCAACGTTTCGGGCCGAAACCCTTCCGGGTTTCATCCCGAAACGTTGCCTATTTCCTTCGCTCCATAGATGCTGCTGCACCCGCTGAGTTTCTCCAGCATTTTTGTCTATCTTCGATTTTCCAGCATCTGCAGTTCCTTCTTAAACAACGGTCCTGAACTACTATCTACCTCATTGGAGATCCTTGGACTATCTTTGATCGGACTATGCTGGGCTTTATCTTGCATGAAATGTTATTTATGTTATTCCCTTATCATGTATCTGCGCACTATGAATGGCTCAATTGCAACCATCTATTGTCTTTCCGCTGACTGGTTAGCCCGCATCTAAAGCTTTTCACTGTACCTCAGTACACGGGATGTTAAACTAAACTCAACTCAAGCTCAACTCAGACTTCTAGTCAAGGGAAGTGGAAGAGGTCTTGAACAGGTGCATTAAGTTCAATTTATATCCATTGAGGGGGAGATCATTTAAGACACGGCAGATTAAAGACAACACATGAGGGGAACACAACATTTTTGGGTCGTGGCAGAATGCAAGGAGAGGGATTACATAACATAATCGGCTCTGACCTCCCTACCATCGAGGGGATCTATCGCAGTCGCTGCCTCAGAAAGGCTGGCAGCATCATCAAGGACCCACACCCATGGTGTGGGTGTACAAGCGTGTACAAGCCGAGTCTATCCAGTCTTTCTTCATATGAAAGTCCTGCCATCCCAGGCTTGGCAGATAAGGTGAAAGATAGACAAAAGTGCTGGAGAAACTCAGCGGGTGCAGCAGCATCTATGGAGCGAAGGAAACCCAAAAGGGTTTCGGCCTGAAACGTTGCCTATTTCCTTCGCTCCATAGATGCTGCTGCACCCGCTGAGTTTCTCCAGCACTTTTGTCTACCTTCGATTTTCCAGCATCTGCAGTTCCTTCTTGAACAGATACCGTGAAAGCTTCCACCGAGCTCTCTGAGCTACCTGTGCACTATCCTCTCCTCTCGGACCATGTCCACCTGCAGTGATCAACACCAGTTCAAGAACCAACACCTGAATATTTGAGTGGCTTCAATATGGAGACAAGATTTGATCAAAACTACAGCTTCTATTTCTTCAGACAGTGCTGGGAAATTAAAAGTGACAAATTGGTACAAATCCACAGAAAATAAAAAGTGAAGTTGTACAGAGAATGTATTCTGTTAACATATATTACATATACATGTATTCTGTCCTCCAATACTATCTTTAATGGTTACATTGAAACATTACCTCCTTGTGTTTGACTGATTGGTCTGAAGCAACGTCCCAAACTGAAACATCACCTATCCATGTTCTCCACAGATGCTGCCTGACCCGCTGAGTTACTCCAGCACTGTGTGAAACGTTACCTATCCATGTTCTCCACAGAGGCTGCCTGACCCGCTGAGTTACTCCAGCACTCTGTGAAACGTCACCTATCCATGTTCTCTAGAGAGTTACTCCAGCTTTTTGTGACTATCTGTTTTAAAAGCAGCATTTACAGTTCATTCCTACACATACACAATTAAATAAATAAATGAAAACACTGGAAATGGTGAACATTGGATTCACAATATCCATTAATTCCTGATCCTGTGAGTGAATTTAAAAACAGAACTGTTGACTGCCTGAGGTGGGAGTTTAATATTTCACAGCATAGCGGCAAGTTCCACATGGGACCGTGTTGTTTATATTGTTTGATCGAGTTAGTGACCGGGGTAAATTGCCGAACACAGTGTTCCATTTGGGTATCGTAGCAACAAGATGAAGTCTTGGTACAAGATGTCTAAAGGCTGTACTGCCCACTCCCCTGACATCAGTCTGAGAAGGGTCTTAACCCAAAACGTCACCCGAAGCTTCTCTCCACAGATGCTGCCTGACCCGCTGAGTTACTCCAGCACTCTGTGAAACGTCACCTATCCATGTTCTCCACAGATGCTACCTGACCGCTGAGTTACTCCAGCACTCTGTGTGTAAACATACATAAAGTAATGATATATACAACAAAGAATAAATAACTCTTACAAAGCAAGTTGTAAAATCGGGCTCATTGGGTCACTGAAGGAATGGCGAAAGAAAATCTGAAGCCACGGTTTGATACTGACAAGGAATCGGGCCAGACCGCTTTAGAACACAGAAGCTTTTCCCGGTTAGATCACTAAACACCAGCATATTGGCAATGTGTATCCTACGTTAATTGCAGCTACACAGAGACATCGGCAGCTGAGCCGAAGCAACTTTGTCATTCTCAGGGGTTCGTTAAGGAACTCTTCAGGTGACAATGTGCCACTGTGAACTCTTGCGATGAATACTTAATGACTCTTTACCACTGGAGCTTCAGTAACTTAGAGATCTGATAATGGCAGTGTGACCGTACAGATATTAAGCTGAGAGACTTACAATCAACACACGATGAGTTAGAGTCTCCTGGAGTGAATAAGCACAAAAACCAACATGACCCAGGGCTCCAGACATTTGGTAGATTCCAACTATCTTCACTGGGGTCCTACATAATACAGCATGGAAACAGCCCCTTTGACCCAACTTGCCCACACCGGCCAAAATGTCCCAGCTACACTAGTCCCACCTGTGTTTGGCTCATAAACCTCCAAACCTGTCCTATCCATGTACCTGTCAAACTTTTTCTTAAACGTTGCAATGGTCCCAGCCTCAACTACCCCCTCTGGCAGCTCGTTCCATACACCCACCACCCTTTGTGTGAAAAAATTACCCCTTAAATCTTTCCCATTCGCCTTCACCATAAACCCATGTCCTCTGGTTCTCGATGTTACCTATTCTGGGCAAGTGGCTCTGTGAGTCCACCAGATCTAATCCCCCCCGTGATTTTGTACAGGAGGTTTGTGTGGAGGGGGGCATCGCATTGGGATTGTCAGCTGGTGCCATGGGCTGGATCTCCTGCTGAGATGTCTGACCTTGTTAGTTGTACGTCATTGGGAATTTGGCCAGTTCTTCTAACCTGTTCCTGAGCTCAGTCTCCCAACAATTATCCGGCCCACAGATGACTGCCCGACTGGGACCAGTTCCAACTCACATTTGGCCACGATCCAACGAGAGTCTCCCCTCAGGACCAACAGCCAACCAATGTTGTGCCTCCACAACTCTGTGCCAGAGGATTTTATCATCATCAATGTGTGAGATTATATTTTCAGCGTTCCAGAGTTTCTTATCATTCTTCTCGCTTGTTCCCGAAACACATCTTCCTCACTAATTATAAGTGAAATATAAAAAACATGTAACAATTAATACAAACGTGTCATTTACCGAAAATTTGAATGGCCATTAGCTTTTAAACACTTTACTTAATCTGGGGCCAGTGCATAAAGTGTGAGCACAACAATCCTTCAGGTCTACTCTGAGTATTTGGCCATCGACCTTAACCCCACTCTTTGTCCTGCCTTCGACCCTATCCAGCTTTCTTCTCTTCCCCCCTCCCCCCACAATCGGTCTGACCAAGGTCCCTCCAGAAACGTCACCTATTCATGTTCTCCACAGATGCTGCCTGACCCACCCGCTGAGTTACTCCAGCACTCTGTGAAACGTCACCTATCCATGTTCTCCACAGATGCTGCCTGACCCGCTGAGTTACTCCAGCACTCTGTGAAACGTCACCTATCCATGTTCTCCACAGATGCTGTCTGACCCGCTGAGTTACTCCAGCACTCTGTAAAACGTCACCTATCCATGTTCTCCACAGATGCTGCCTGACCCGCCTGCTGAGTTAACTATACCTCACATGCTGTAACTCTGTTAAAGATGTTTACAATAGACTTTAATAGATATTAAGGCAAGGCAAGGCAAGGCAACTTTATTTATATAGCACATTTCATACACGAGGCAGACTCAAAGTGCTTCACATAAAAACATGTCATACAATAAATGAAATAATAAAATGAAATAAAATAGAAGAACTAAAAGAAAAGAAAAGCAAAATTAAAAATGCATTATAAAAAGTGCAAAAGTTAAAAGTGCAATGTAGTTAAGATTTAGCTGAAAGCTAAAGTAAACATAAAAGTTTTCAGTCTTGTTTTAAAAGCGGTCAAAGTTGAGGCAAGTCTTAAATCTTCAGGAAGTTTATTCCAGCTATTTGTTGCATAGTAACTAAATCCTGCTTTCCCATGTTTTGTATTTACTCTGGGAATCACTAGCAGATTGGTTTCAGAAGATCTTAGCGGTCTAGAAGGCTTATATAGTGGAAGCATGTCAGTGATATACTTTGGCCCTAAACCATGTAGTGATTTATAGGTGAGCAGCAGGATTTTAAAATCAATTCTCTGACATACAGGGAGCCAATGTAAGGATTTAAGAATTGGTGTAATATGCTCAAATTTTTTGGTCTTTGCTAGAACTCTAGCAACAGCGTTCTGAACAAGCTGTAGCTGCCTGACAGTTTTTTTTGGAAGACCTGCAAGGAGACCGTTACAATAATCTAGCCTACTATTAATAAAGGCATGTACAATAGATACATAGATTAATAGATATCAAGGGATTTTGTAGGAAAAATGACTGTGGGAAGAAGTTGTGATGTTATTGCATAGTAGAGTAGACATGAGGGGCTGAATGGCCTATTCCTGCTGTATGTTCTGAGTATAAATCCTCTTTGCGTTTATGTTTAGAGATAGAACAGTACAGTACAGCACAGGAACAGGCCCTTCGGCCCACAATGTCTGTGATGAACTGATGCCGTTAAACTGATCTCATTTAGAAACATAGAAACATAGAAATTAGGTGCAGGAGTAGGCCATTCGGCCCTTCGAGCCTGCACCGCCATTCAATATGATCATGGCTGATCATCCAACTCAGTATCCCGTACCTACCTTCTCTCCATACCCTCTGATCCCCTTAGCCACAAGGGCCACATCTAACTCCCTCTTAAATATAGCCAATGAACTGGCCTCAACTACCCTCTGTGGCAGAGAGTTCCAGAGATTCACCACTCGGTTTTAAAGAATTTCCCCCTTATCCTTAAGCTGTGACCCCTTGTCCTGGACTTCCCCAACATCGGGAACAATCTTCCTGCATCTAGCCTGTCCAACCCCTTAAGAATTTTGTAAGTTTCTATAAGATCCCCTCTCAATCTCCTAAATTCTAGAGAGTATAAACCAAGTCTATCCAGTCTTTCTTCATAAGACAGTCCTGACATCCCAGGAATTAGTCTGGTGAACCTTCTCTGCACTCCCTCTATGGCAATAATGTCCTTCCTCAGATTTGGAGACCAAAACTGTACGCAATACTCCAGGTGTGGTCTCACCAAGACCCTGTACAACTGCAGTAGAACCTCCCTGCTCCTATACTCCAATCCTTTTGCTATGAAAGCTAACATACCATTCGCTTTCTTCACTGCCTGCTGCACCTGCATGCCTACTTTCAATGACTGGTGTACCATGACACCCAGGTCTCGCTGCATCTCCCCTTTTCCTAATCGGCCACCATTTAGATAATAGTCTGCTTTCCTGTTTTTGCCACCAAAATGGATAACCTCACATTTATCCACATTATACTGCATCTGCCAAACATTTGCCCACTCACCCAGCCTATCCAAGTCACCTTGCAGTCTCCTAGCATCCTCCTCACAGCTAACACTGCCCCCCAGCTTAGTGTCATCCGCAAACTTGGAGATGTTGCCTTCAATTCCCTCATCCAGATCATTAATATATATTGTAAATAGCTGGGGTCCCAGCACTGAGCCTTGCGGTACCCCACTAGTCACTGCCTGCCATTGTGAAAAGGACCCGTTTACTCCTACTCTTTGCTTCCTGTTTGCCAGACAGTTCTCTATCCACATCAATACTGATTATTTCTAATGCATCCACTATTTCTGGGGCTACTTCCTTAAGTACTCTGGGATGCAGCCTATCTGGCCCTGGGGATTTATCGGCCTTTAATCCATTCAATTTACCCAACACCACTTCCCGACTAACCTGGATTTCACTCAATTCCTCCAACTCCTTTGACCCGCGGTCCCCTGCTATTTCCGGCAGATTATTTATGTCTTCCTTAGTGAAGACGGAACCAAAGTAGTTATTCAATTGGTCTGCCATATCCTTGTTCCCAATGATCAACTCACCTGTTTCTGACTGACTACATTCTTTTAACTAATCTCTTTCTTTTCACATATCTATAAAAACTTTTGCAGTCAGTTTTTATGTTCCCTGCCAGTTTTCTTTCATAATCTATTTTTCCTTTCCTAATTAAGCCCTTTGTCCTCCTCTGCTGGTCTCTGAATTTCTCCCAGTCCTCTGGTATGCTGCTTTTTCTGGCTAATTTGTACGTATCATCCTTCGCTTTGATACTATCCCTGATTTCCCTTGTTATCCACGGATGCACTACCTTCCCTGATTTATTCTTTTGCCAAACTGGGATGACCAATTTTTGTAGTTCATCCATGCAGTCTTTTTTATTTTTTATTTATTTATTAGAAGTAGACATATTATAAAATTTAGTTACATATTATAGTAAAAAAAACTTTTCATATACATCAGTCATACATTATTAAAATTTTCCATTGTCAATTACTTCTGCTTCTAGTGTTTTTATTTTTTATAGAAAGAGGGAGAAAGAGAGGGTAGAAAGTTACAAATAAAAAAGAAGAAAAAAAACACAACAGAAAAACAAGGGAGGTGGAATGGGTTACCTGTAATACGTCAATGGAGATAGGTTCGTAGGTTATAAAGTATAGCTTTTCATCTGGTCCTGAGTTCAAGTTTCAGTTGGGTCCTCGTGCTGTGCCAATCTATCCCTTCAGATAGTTAATGAATGGAGCCCAAATTTTATGGAAAAGATCTTGTTTGTCCATTAAGACAAGTCTAATTCTTTCTAAGTATAGGGTCTCCGACATTTCCGTAATCCACATTTTAATTGTGGGGGTTGTAGGGCCTTTCCAAAATTTTAATATTAATTTTTTCCCGGTTATTATACTGTAATTGAGGACATTTCTTTGGTTTGTTGTGAGTGTTAAGCTTTGTTCTGATATTCCAAGTATTATTAATTTTGTGTCTGGGTCCAGTTTTGTATTAATAACTTCTGAAGTTATTTCAAAAATATCCGTCCAGAAATGTTTAAGTTTTATACAGTTTGCAAACGTATGTGTTAAATTAGCCTCTAGATGTAGACATTTATCACAAATAGGAGAGATTTGTGGGAAGATTCTATTTAGTTTTATTTTAGAGTAGTGTAGTCTATGTAAGACCTTGAATTGTATTAAAGTATGTCTGGCATTTAATGAACATTGATGTATTTGTTGTAAACTTTCGTCCCACATATCTTTCGTGATAGGGTGACCTATTTCATTTTCCCATTTGTATCTATATGGTTCGGTCGGTGGTACCTCGTTGTTTAGTAGGGTGTTATAAATATAAGCTATTAGTTTTTCAGTATTAGGATGCTTGTTCAAACATTCATCAAGAATTTCTGATTCCCTATTCCTGTAGACTTGTGTATTAGATTTAACATAATCTCTAAGCGCCTTGAGTATTAGAAAGGCGCTATATAAATCCCATCCATTATTATTATTAATTTGTAGATAACTGAAGAAATTATTTGAGTGCAGTCCATAATTCTGTTGTAACTCTTGAAATGAAAGAAAAGTACCTTTCCCATAAAGATGTCCTATATTTTTGATTCCATAATTTTTCCATTGTGTGAAACCTTTGTCCATAAAGGATGATTTGAATAAAGGATTATTTACAATGGGAAGGCAGAGTGGTATATTATTCAATTTTAAATCTTTTTTTATTTGTTTCCAAATTCGTATTCCACTATGTATTATGGGGTTTTCTTTATAGGTTTTTTTGTGCAGTTTTGTGGGGGCAAATATGATCGGTCCAATTTCAAAAGGTAGACAGTCTTCCTTTTCCATCATTAACCAATCTGGTTGTTGATCCATTTCTTCCAGCCAGAAATTCATGTTTTTAATATGGACTGCCCAAAAATAAAATAAGAGCCAAACCTCCATTTATCTTTGACTTACATAAATGTTTTTTACTTATTCTATGATTCTTATAATCCCAGACAAAACTTGTAACAATGGAGTCGACTTTTTTGAAAAAAGGTTTTGGGATATATATCGGAAGTAATTGAAGTAGGTACAGCAGTTGCGGTAAAAAAATCATTTTTATAGCATTAATTCTCCCAAGCATAGAAATGGGGAGTTTATTCAGTAAGGGTGGGAAATTTAGTTTAAATAAAGAGGTATATGTCTAAGTTACATAGATTCCTAAGTATTTAAATTTATCTTTAACTATTTTAAAAGGGGATTGCTGTATTGTATGTAAATTGAATTTTGTTATTGGCATGATTTCGCTTTTATTCCAATTAATTCTATATCCCGAAAACTGACCAAATTGAGTTATTAGATTTAATAGGTTTGGAATACTAGTTTCTAATTTTGTAATATATATTAGTACATCATCTGCATATAAGGAGATTTTATTCCTTGTGTCTCTAGTATTGTATCCAAATATTCCTGGATGGTTTCTAACGCTTTCTGCTAGGGGTTCGATTGCAAGAGCAAATAATAGTGGGGATAGTGAGCATCCTTGTCTACAGCCTCTAGAGAGATTAAATTCAATTGATAACATTTTGTTTGTTAATATTCTAGCTGTTGGATTAGAATATAACAATTTAACCCATGTACAGTACTTCTCTCCTAGTTGAAATTTTTCCATCACCGAAAATAAATATGGCCATTCTACCTGGTCAAATGCTTTTTCAGCATCTAACGAGATAATTGCTAGCTCTGCGTTAGGGATTCTATTGGAGTATATAATATTAAATAATCTTCTCAGATTATAAAATGAATACCGTTTGGGGATAAACCCTGTTTGGTCGGGATGTATTAATTTGCTGATCACTAAGCTCAATCTATTAGATAGAATATTAGTTAATATTTTCTGATCAGTATTTAAGAGGGCTATAGCTCTGTATGAACCTGGGTCTTCAAGATCCTTGTCCATTTTTGGTATGAGTATGATTGTAGATTCATTTAGAGTTTCTGGGAGTTTCTGTTGAGTATATGCGTATTTGTACATTGTCTGTAGGCGTGGGGAAAGCAAATCATAATTTTTTTTATAAAATTCAGAATTTAGACCATCGGGTCCTGCAGACTTTCCGTTTTTTAAAGATTTGATTGACTCTTCGATGTCTTTTATCGTAATTTCAGCCCCTAGCAATTCTCTCTCTTTCTGATCTAGACCCGCAAACTTACAATTCTGTAAAAATGTTTCCATTCCCGTTGATTGTTCTGTTATTTTAGATGAATACAATTTTTGGTAGTATTGTAGAAATCTATCATTAATATCTTTAGGCAGTGTTAATGTTTCTCCCTTATCTGTTCTAATTTTGTATATTGTTTTTTCCCCATCCAATTTGCGAAGTTGACGTGCTAATAGTTTTTGTGGTTTATCACCAAATTCAAAATTTAATTGTTTTGTATGTTGATAAAGTTTTATAACTTGGTCTGAATATATCTTGTTTAATTTATATTTAAATACTGCAATTTTATTGTGTTTTATCGTGGATGGTGCTGCTGCATTTTCTGTGTCTAATTGCTTTATTTCCATTTCCAGTTTCTGTTGTTTGGCCCTATTCTCTTTATTAAAAAATGATTGGGAAGAAATTAATGCTCCTCGTACAAATGCTTTAAATGTTTCCCAAAGAAGGGAAGCAGAGATTTCAGGGCTATCGTTAGCCTCAAAAAACATTTTAATCTGTTTTACTAGGTATTCATTACATAACTTATCTTTTAAGATTTGGGGATTAAATCTCCATTGTTACTGTGTCTCTGCCATTCCGTTTACTTTGATCATAAATGTTAATGGAGCGTGGTCTGAGATTATGATGTTATGATATTGTGAGTTATAGGTAAATGGGATAAGTTTTGAATCTACTAAAAAATAGTCTATCCTTGAGTAAGTTTTATGTACTGGTGAGTAAAATGAATATTCTCGGCCCGATGGATTTTCAATTCTCCAAACGTCCTTAATATTAGTAGTATTAATGTATGAATTTAAAAATTCACTTGATCGAAATTTTAGTTTTCTTTGAGTTGATGATCTATCCAAACAAGCATCCAATGTACAATTTAAATCTCCACCGATTATTAAGTTTTGTTGTGTACATTCCGGGATATTGTTAAGAATTCTCTTAAAAAAACAGAGAGCTATCAAAATTTGGTCCATACACATTGAGGAGAGTCACTTTTTTAAAGTATAACTCCCCTATTATTACAATATATCTGCCTTCAATGTCTTCTATCGTTGATATATGTTTAAAGGGTATACCTTTACGAATTAATATTGCAACACCTCTAGATTTATGTGAGAATGAATAGTGGTACGCTTTAGCAATCCATTTTGCTTTCAATCTGTGTTGTGCTTCCTTTTTAAGATGTGTCTCCTGGAGAAATATTATATCTGTTTTCAATGATTTTAAATGAGCTAACACTTTGCCTCTCTTGATAGGTTCATTAATTCCCTTGACATTCCAACTACAGAATTTAATTCCCTCATCCCCAATTTTTATATTCATGTCTTGCATCTTGTGATTAAGTGGTAGAGCAGTTGATTCAGCACACTCAACCCTACCTTATACTTGAACATCAGGTAGATGAATTTTAGGTCACGTCTGTTTTCCATCCGAACATATCTCCTTAAATAAAATATGCAATTCCATTCCAAATACAAAATATAATATGATATAAGATTAAAAAAGTGATAGCAAATTGGGTTAGTAAAGTGTGGAAAGTAAAAAAGAAAAGCAACTACAACTACAATTAGTGCAGTTAGTGATAGCCACCCTAATGTGGCTAAGCATCTATGGACTTCCGTAGCTTTTGGTTTATAAAAATACTAGCTCCGTACTTTCCTTGAAAGGAAAGTTTCCAATTCGATGCAAACAATTTGTGGGGGGGAAAGAAATAATGATTATATTCCATTAATGGTATAATTAGTAGTCTCAAATTGAAATGATAGTTTTGTATAATATAATATAAACATTTATCAAAGAATAATCAAAAACAAAAACATCAGAGAGAGAGCCACCATACTGCTCGGGCAAGTAATGGCGCCTGGTCCAGGTTCAAAATTGTTTTCAGTACATCTGCAGCAAATTCACGGGGGTCACGAGTCCCCTCTCTGCCTTCCTGGATGCCCACGATTCTTAAGTTCTGACGCCTCTGTCGTCCCTCCAAGTCTAGACTTCCGGTGGCGCTATGGAGTAGGAGAGACTCGCGCCAACTAGCTCCATGAAAAAAAACGAAAAAACGGGGGGAAAAGACAGATCCTACCTGCAGAAAACGGCACCGATTGTTTTGCAGTAAGCCCGTGATGTCATCAGGCGCGGGACACCGGCAGTATGTCGACTCAGCATACTCCCCCCCACAAGACAAAAAACGGCAAGACTAAAGAGGTAGGCCCAACTGAAGCCTCGGCCTCAGGTTTAACAGCATCCCGAGAAGACATCTCAAAGAAGAAGAAAAAGACTGAGTTGGAAGAATTAAAAATGTTTCTTAAGGAGGAACTTAAAAATCTTAGACAGAACTTTAAAGAGGAGCTGACATCTTTTAAAAAAGAAATTAAAGAACAAATTAAAGAAGATGTTACAGAGATTGTACACAAAGTCCTTGAAGACTGGAAATTAGATATGGAAAGAAATATGACTCAAAATGTTGAAGAAGTAAATGAAAAACTGAATATGATGGAATCCAGATTTGATTCTAAACTTGAACCTATCTTCCAGACATTAAACCAACACCACAAGATTGTATAAGAACTTGAGGAACTTGCTGAGACAAGCACCGCAACTACAAAACAACTCATCACTGAGAACCAACGCCTATCAAAGTTATTGCATCAAATAACCGAAAAATGTACAGACTTGGAGGGACGACATCCATGCCGTCTTTAAATGTCTTCCATTGCATATCCACCGTCAACCCTTTTAGAATTAATTGCCAGTCAATCTTGGCCAATTCACGTCTCATACCCTCAAAGTTACCTATCTTTAAGTTCAGAACCATTGTTTCTGAATTAACAATGTCACTCTCCATCCTAATGAAGAACTCAACCATATTATGGTCACTCTTGCCCAAGGGGGCACGTACAACAAGACTGCTAACTAACCCTTCCTCATTACTCAATACCCAGTCTAAAATAGCCTGCTCTCTCGTTGGTTCCTCTACATGTTGATTTAGATAACTATCCCACATACATTCCAAGAAATCCTCTTCCTCAGCACCCCTGCCAATTTGATTCACCCAATCTATATGTGGATTGAAGTCACCCATTATAACTGTTTTGCCTTTGTTGCACGCATTTCTAATTTCCTGTTTGATACCATCTCCAACTTCACTACTACTGTTAGGTGGCCTGTACACAACACCCACCAGCGTTTTCTGCCCCTTAGTGTTTCGCAGCTCTACCCATACCGATTCCACATCCTCCAAACTGATGTCCTTCCTTTCCATTGCATTAATCTCCTCTCTAACCAGCAACGCTACCCCACCTCCTTTTCCTTTCTCTCTATCCCTCCTGAATATTGAATATCCCTGGATGTTCAGCTCCCAGCCTTGGTCACCCTGGAGCCATGTCTCCGTGATCCCAACTATATCATAATCATTAATGACTATCTGCATGTTCAACTCATCCACCTTATTACGAATACTCCTTGCATCGAGACACAAAGCCTTCAGGCTTGTTTTTACAACACTCTTACCCCTTATACAATTATGTTGAAAAGTGGCCCTTTTTGATTTTTGCCCTGGTTTTGTCTGCCTGCCACTTTTACTTTTCACCTTGCTACCTATTGCTTCTACCCTCATTTTACACCCCCCTGCCTCTCTGCTCTTGTACCCATCCCCCTGCCACATTAGTTTAAATCCGCCCCGACAGCACTAGCAAACACTCCCCCAAGGACATTGGTTCCATTCCAGCCCAGGTGCAGACCGTCCTGTTTGTACTGGTCCCACCTCCCCCAGAACTGGTTCCAATGCCCTAAAAATTTGAATCCCTCCCCCTTGCACCATTATTCAAGCCACGTATTCATCTGCAATATTCTCCTATTTCTACTCTGACTGGCCCGTGGTACTGGTAGTAATCCAGAGATTATTACCTTTGAGGTCCTACTTTTAAGTTTATCTCCTAGCTCCCTAAATTCATTTTGTAGGACCTCATCCCTTTTTTTACCTATATCGTTGGTGCCAATATGCACCACGACAACTGGCTGTTCACCCTCCCCCTCCAGAATGTTCTGCAGCCGTTCAGTGACATCCCTGACCCTTGCACCAGGGAGGCAACAAACCATCCTGGAGTGTCGTTTGCGGCCGCAGAAACGCCTATCTATTCCCCTGACTATTGAATCCCCTATTACTATTGTCCTTCCACTCTTTTTCCCCCCCTCATGTGCCGCAGAGCCACCCATGGTGCCATGAACTTGGCTGCTGCTGCATTCCCCTGATGGGCCATCTCCCCCAACAGTATCCAAAATGGTATACCTGTTTAGGAGGGAGATGACCGCAGGGGACTCCTGCACTACCTGCCTACTGCTTTGCTGGCTATTGGCCACCCGTTCCCTTTCTGTCCTCTTACCTTTTACCTGTGGTGTGACCAACTTGCTGTACGTACTATCTACGACTTTCTCAGCATCGTGGATGCTCCAGTATGAATTCAACCGCAGCTCCAATCGTTCAATGCGGTCTGCCAGGACCTGCAGCTGTACACACTTCCTGCAAACGTAGTCACCAGGGACACCGACCATATCCCTGATCTCCCACATGTTGCAGGCTGAGCAAACAAGGGGGCCAATCTCCACTGACATATCTTACTCCCAAATTAACTTTATATTAAATATTAAAAAACACAAAACGTTATCCGTTAAACTTTACTAATAAATACTGTACACTCAACTCCCAGAATCCTTAACCTGAAGGCAGAAATGTAAAAATGTAAACCCGGGGTTGCACCCGATCAGCTGCTTCCTCTGGTCCTCTTCCACCAGTCAGAGGCTTCCACCAGACCCCTTCTGTGGAACGTTGCCGATTTTGGTGTCCGGTCCCTGGACCTCTGTGAAAGCAAGATCCGCGATGTATTATATACTTACAGCGCAGGTACTCCTCCCCTCGCACCAACGGCTCCCTGGGCCTCTCTGTATCCCCTGTATTTGCTGTACATGATCCATATCCCTCTATTCCCTGCATTAGATTTAGCTCTTGGGGCTAACAGAATCAAGGGATATGGGGAGAAAGCAGGAACAGGGAACTGATTTTGGATGATCATGCCATGATCATATTGAATGCCGGTGCTGGCTCGAAGGGCCGAATGGCCTACACCTGCACCTATTTGCTATGTTTCTATGTATCCATCTAAAGGCCTCTTAAACACCACTACCATATATGCCTCCACCACCACCACTGGCAGCAGGTTCCAGACACCCACCACCCTCTGTGTAAATAAACCTGCCCCACATCTCCTTCAAACATTCCCCCCTCTCACCGTCTAGCTCTGCTCTCGAAGGTTGGACATGTCCACCCTGGGGAAAGGTTCTGACTGGCAGGCTTGACAGATACAGCATGAAAACAGGCCCTTCGGCCCACCGAGACTGTGCTGGCCAGCGATCACCCATTCACACCAGTTCTATGTTATCCCACTTTCACATCCTACACACTAGGGGGTAGTATACAGACACCAATGAATCTATAGACCTGCATGTCTATGACATGTGGGAGGGAACCAGAGCACCCAGAGAAAACCCACGTGGTCCCAGGGAGAACCTCCATTGTTAAATGAAATGTGCTCTTGATGTCCAGGATTGGAACACGATAAAAGACTTAGCAAAACACCAAAAGTTGTTCTTCATTTGCCAATGCAAACAGTAAGGGCTCGAATCCATCTCATTTTACAGTTTTTGTCAATCGCTTTGACACTAGTTTCAGAACCTTGATGTCATTTTTCACAACTCTAGATACAAAACTCACAACCAATGATCAAAACACTTTTTCCAATTTCTTGGATACAATTCACATAAACCAAAGATCATTTGTCCATTGAACTATAATCACCTGTTCAAAATGACACAATTTAACATCAAAGTATAGCCATTTCAAAATGCAATTCACACATTACATTTGAGATGACTGTCTATTCATTTCATTACAATAATCTAACTATCAATTGATACAACTGCTCAAAATGACAAGTAACTGTTGCATTACTCTTAAAGCATAGTCTTATGGATACTGAGGATGAGCATGTTCAGATCATGAAAGTTTCAGGATGACGACAATGATTGACACCACCTGTGACACCAATTCGTTACTGATGATTGATCTGACCTTGTGGTATGGGTGTAAGTGGCATCCACAACAACATCTATAGTGATACAACATGGAGCAGGCAGGTGGGCACCATAGAGGTCAAGTAGGAGAAGGAAGGTGAGGAAGAGGAGGAAGACGTGGTCAAAGGAATGGCAGGGGACAATCACCCCTTTTGAGAGGTGGCCATGGGCCCCGTTTGAGAGGTGGCCATGGGCCCCGTTTGAGAGGTGGCCATGGGCCCCGTTTGAGAGGTGTGGGGGAACGGGGTCGAGGACAAGGACCAAGACCAAGACAGCAACGGCAAAGAGTCTCCAATGAGATTAGAGCAATGGTTGTAGATCATGTCATCAATCATGGCATGACAATGATTGAGGCAACGAGAATGATACAACCAAACCTTAGAAGATCAACCGTGGCCTCAATCATTAGAACTTTCCGCAATGAGAACCGGTAAGTCTTCAGCATGCACTACAGTAAACATTACAGTACTGTAGGCTACTCTTACTGTAATTGTCAAATGATTGTACACTGCATGCCAATGTGCAGCACAGAGTAGGTAATGTGACTATGAAAATGTGTTCTACAGTATGATGACATGTTCTTCCTGTCATATTCCCTACAGAATTGAGACTAGACCCAATAGTGGAGGCAGAGGCAGACTCCTCACTGGGGAACAGGAACGGGCTGTGGTCAACATGGTCCGGGCCAGAAATGACATTCGGCTTAGAGAAATCAGACAGAACATCCTGGACGATGAAGATCTCTTCAGGAATGTGGAAGCCATAAGTTTGCCGACCATTGCACGTGTTCTGAAAAGGCACCAGGTGTCCCTCAAACAGTTGCACCGTGTGCCTTTTGAAAGAAATGCAGACAGAGTGAAGCAACTGAGGATTGAGTATGTTCAGGTATGTTCAGTTTCATGATGCCTGTTTGTGAAAAATTCCCCATCATTGTACTGTAATCAATACTGTACAGTAATTCTCTTTCCAACATGTCTTTTTGTACATGACCCTGGATGCGGATGACAATCATCACAAATTTGTTTTTGTGGATGAGGCAGGCTTCAACCTGGCCAAGACAAGGAGGAGAGGGCGAAATTTAATTGGCCAGCGGGCAACCATACAAGTACCTGCACGACGTGGGGCCAACATCAGTATGTGTGCGGCGATATCAGAAGATGGTGTGGTAGGGCGTAGATCTCTGATTGGCGCATACAATACAGAGTTCCTTGTTGCATTTCTTGATGAGCTAACTCTAGTCTGTAGAGCTGTTGGTGTAATTTATGTCATTGTGTGGGACAACGTCAGGTTCCACTACGCTCATCTGGTGCAGGCATGGTTTCAGGCCCATCCACAATTCCTCACTGTGTACTTGCCCCCATACTCTCCTTTCCTTAACCCCATTGAGGAATCTTTCTCCACATGGAGGTGGAAAGTGTATGATCGGCATCCGCATCAACAAGTGACCCTTCTTCAGGCCATGGACAATGCCTGCGATGACATTACAGCAGACCAGTGTCAGGCCTGGATTCGCCATGCGCGAAGGTACTTTCCAAGATGTTTGGCAAACGAAAACATCTATGCGGATGTGGATGAGAACCTGTGGCCCAATCCACAAGACAGGGTTGATGGGGATGACGAGTGATTGTTGATCCTTTGTTTAGCTTTTTTTTCTTACTGTACAGTAGCCAGGTGAGGAACACGGCAGTTTGTTTTGCAGGACTTTTTTTTTGTTTTGTTACAGTAATTGTTGCTTTCATTCAACCTATGTTGTCATTTAGTTTGTATTCATCAATAAATTTCAGCTTTGTTCAATGATTCCACTGTGTCTGTGGTATTCTCTCTACTAATCCTTTTACAGTGACATTACGTGTAGCACAGGATGAAACATGTATCACATATTTTGTACTACAATATTTAATGGTTGTACGAACAACTAAACAGTGAAACTATGTGTATGTTGTGTGTGGGTGATCTAAAGAAATGTCCCTATGGTATTTCATGATAAATGAGTTGTTTGAACCAATGATTCTGTGAGTGCAAGCTTTCTTTAAAGATATGAATACACAATGCAATGTTTTGAACGTTGGACAGCCTGTGATACAAGGGGTGACCATTTTGAGTTTTGTATCTAGAGTTGTGAAAAATGACATCAAGGTTCTGAAACTAGTGTCAAAGCGATTGACAAAAACTGTAACTCAAAACTAGTGAGATCTTGCCGGTCAAATAATTTCACATAGATAATAGGCCATTCAGCCCTTCTAGCCTGTACTGCCATTCAATATGTTTAAGAAGGAAGTGCAGATGCTGACCTTGAGGAGATTTTGCAGTGGAGTAGACAAAATGTTTAAGAAGGAAATGCAGAGGCTGATCTTAGGGAGATTTCGCATTGGAGTAGACAATATTTTTAAAAAGGAACTCACCATACGCAAGACGAAGAAGAAAGAACTGCAGATGCTGATCTTAGGGAGATTTTGTAGTGGAGTAGACAAAATGTCCTGCCCCCCCCCCCCCACCCTCACATCAGTCTGAAGAAGTGTCTTGACCCGAAACGTTGCCTATTTCCTTCGCTCCATAGATGCTACCTCACCCGCTGAGTTTCTCCAGCATTTCTGTCTACTGCTATTCAATATGATCATGGCTGATGATCAATATGATCAATATGATCATGGCTGATCATCCACAAGGCTACCCAGCTGACAACTAAAACCGAAGATACACACAAAATGCTGGAGTAACTCAGCGGGACAGGCAGTGTCTCTGGAGAAGGAATGTGTGACATTTCGGGTCGAGATCTTTCTTCAGCATTTATTGGGCAGTGTTCTAATTAACCCTTTCATCAGAACGAATGGATAGGAATGACTTTTGATTCAGTGATCAAAGATTAGTAAATTAATCCAATTCAAAATTCGGTTCATCATGAAAATTAAATGATCTCCACTGATGATTGTACTTCGAGCGGAATCATTGGTTGTTGATGATTTGGTAGAACATCAACTTGCAACTGTGTGTGCGTGTGTGTGTGTGCGTGTGTGTGCGTGTGCGTGTGCGGGTGCATGCCAAGGCACCGCCACTGTTTCCCTGCTGAGCTATCTGTTTACATAACACATCGGCTGCTTACAGAGTAGCGTATGTTGCTGTTGATGTTCATGACAAATATTTAAAAGCAGCAGCTTGTAACTGGAGGTGGGCCAGGCTTGTACTGAGCAACGTCTATCTGGGACGTGTGCGGGTGAAGTTCCTCCACAATGTCCAGTGATGATACCACCAGACCGCTCTAACCAAGTACCCCTTGCTTTCCCTCTCTCTCTGTCCGTCTCCTTCATAGTCCACTGATCAATCTGACTGTCCTGCTGATTAAATTGTATCTGTATACACCTCGTTGTCACCTTCCCTGAGCTAACAATGATCGATGCTGCATATTCCTTGAACTTTGTCCCTTTTGTCTTGTTTTCACACCTTACCCTTCCTTATCTCTGTGTTTCCCTCTCCCCTGACGCTCAATCTGAAGAAGGGCCTCGACACGAAACGCCACCCATTCCTTCTCTCCAGAGATGCAGCCTGACCCGCTGAGTTACTCCAGCGCTTTGTGTCGGTTTAAACCAGCATCTGCAGTTCCTCACGTGCCTCACTTCTCCACTGGTGCTGAGACAGAGAACATTATTTTAACGAATTAGCAAAATAATGTCAATGTTTGTGAGTGTGGCCCTTGTGTATTTGTGCAATGCCTGCTAATGTTTGTGTCTCTGGCCAGGGTCTGCTGGATCCCATCTCCATTAGCAACGGGATCACCCAGCCTGCATCAACAACAAGTCGGTACTCGGATTCTGCAGTGAGTTTCCTGCGGCTAACTTCCTAATTGTCTCGCGGTGGAGGGGAACATACGAGCGAGAGGTCCACCTGGGTTAAATAACCAGGCAGTGCTATAGATCAAGGTGTTCTTGCACCAGGTGTGTTCAAATGGCACACTGCCAGTACCTGAGCTGTATAACACCAGAGGCATCATCCAGGGAAAGGCCAGCCTGGAAAGGCCAGGATCACTGAGTAATAATGTTCTTGGCACCATGAACCCCAGTTTATTCACGTTACTCCAGCACTTTGTGTCTTTCTGTGTATTAACCAGCACCTGCAGTTCTTTGTTTACCCAATTTATTTGTGCAATTTATCACATTGAATTTCAAACTTCTCTACATTTCCACCAGAATTACACAATTTTATCGTGTAAAGATAGATACAGAGTGCTGGAGTAACTCAGCGGGTCAGGCAGCATCTGTGGAGAACATGGATAGGTGATGTTTCACAGAGTGCTGGAGTAACTCAGCGGGTCAGGCAGCATCTGTGGAGAACATGGATAGGTGACGTTTCACAGAGTGCTGGAGTAACTCAGTGGGTCAGGCAGCATCTGTGGAGAACATGGATAGGTGACGTTTCACAGAGTGCTGGAGTAACTCAGCGGGTCAGGCAGCATCTGTGGAGAACATGGATAGGTGACGTTTCACAGAGTCCTGGAGAAACTCAGCGGGTCAGGCAGCATCTGTGGAGAACATGGATAGGTGACGTTTCACAGAGTGCTGGAGTAACTCAGCGGGTACAGCAGCATCTATGGAGCTAAGGAAATAGGCAACGTTTCGGGCCGAAACACTTCCGGGTTTCGACCCGAAACGTTGCCTATTTCCAGAAGGGTTTCGGCCCGAAGCGTTGCCTATTTCCTTAGCTCCATAGATACATAGATACATAGAAAATAGGTGCAGGAGTAGGCCATTCGGCCCTTCGAGCCTGCACCGCCATTCAATATGATCATGGCTGATCATCCAACTCAGTATCCCGTACCTGCCTTCTCTCCATACCCCCTGATCCCTTTAGCCACAAGGGCCACATCTAACTCCCTCTTAAATATAGCCAATGAACTGGCCTCAACTACCCTCTGTGGCAGAGAGTTCCAGAGATTCACCATTCTCTGTGTGAAAATGTTTCTTCTCATCTCGGTCCTAAAGGATTTCCCCCTTATCCTTAAGCTGTGACCCCTTGTCCTGGACTTCCCCAACATCGGGAACAATCTTCCTGCATCTAGCCTGTCCAACCCCATAAGAATTTTGTAAGTTTCTATAAGATCCCCTCTCAATCTCCTAAATTCTAGCGAGTATAAGCCAAGTCTATCCAGTCTTTCTTCATATGAAAGTCCTGACATCCAAGGAATCAGTCTGGTGAACCTTCTCTGCACTCCCTCTATGGCTATAATGTCCTTCCTCAGATTTGGAGACCAAAACTGTACGCAATACTCCAGGTGTGGTCTCACCAAGACCCTGTACAACTGCAGTAGAACCTCCCTGCTCCTATACTCAAATCCTTTTGCTATGAAAGCTAACATACCATTCGCTTTCTTCACTGCCTGCTGCACCTGCATGCCTACTTTCAATGACTGGTGTACCATGACACCCAGGTCTCGCTGCATCTCCCCTTTTCCTAATCGGCCACCATTTAGATAATAGTCTGCTTTCCTGTTTTTGCCACCAAAGTGGATAACCTCACATTTATCCACATTATACTGCATCTGCCAAACATTTGCCCACTCACCCAGCCTATCCAAGTCACCTTGCAGTCTCCTAGCATCCTCCTCACAGCTAACACTGCCCCCCAGCTTAGTGTCATCCGCAAACTTGGAGATGTTGCCTTCAATTCCCTCATCCAGATCATTAATATAAATTGTACATAGCTGGGGTCCCAGCACTGAGCCTTGCGGTACCCCACTAGTCACTGCCTGCCATTGTGAAAAGGACCCGTTTACTCCTACTCTTTGCTTCCTGTTTGCCAGACAGTTCTCTATCCACATCAATACTGAACCCCCAATGCCGTGTGCTTTAAGTTTGTATACTAATCTCTTATGTGGGACCTTGTCGAAAGCCTTCTGGAAGTCCTGATACAACACATCCACTGGTTCTCCCCTATCCACTCTACTAGTTACATCCTCGAAAAATTCTATAAGATTTGTCAGACATGATTTACCTTTCGTAAATCCATGCTGACTTTGTCCAATGATTTCACCACTTTCCATAGATGCTGCTGCACCATAACTCAGCAGGTCAGGCAGCATCTGTGGAGAACATGGATAGGTGACGTTTCACAGAGTGCTGGAGTAACTCAGCGGGTCAGGCAGCATCTGTGGAGAACATGAATAGGTGATGTTTCAGATTGGCTGAGGACACTTGATATTGTATGTGCTTTAACAAAATGGGCCACAATGGGCATTTCAAGATACAGAAATTCACCCTCAACCAATCGTGCTAAACAACCTTGTGCTGTGACGTCTGTGATGGTTCTCTATATTTGTCTATCCTATAACCAGTGTGATTGGGTCCAATGTACTGAGTTGTGGCCCCACTTGTACATGTGGTGTAAAGAATCGAGGATGATTCTACCTCGGGTCTGAAGGTCAGGAAGAAACCTTCCTCCATTCACAGCATTCTGTGGAGATCCTTAGCTGCCTAGTCTAGTCTAGTCTAGTTTAGAGAAACAGGCCCATCGGCCCACCTATTTCTATGTATCCCACTTTCACTAGGGGCAATTTTACTGAGGACCAATTAACCTACAAACCCGCACGTCTCTGGAGTGTGGGAGTAAACCCAGGTGGTGACAGGGAGAACATGCAAGCTCCTCATAGACAGCACTGGAGACCAGGATTGTCCAAGGCTGCTGGAGGTGTGAGCAGCAACTCTATCAGCTGCACCATGTATCCACTCAATCAGTTTGTGTAGATCGAAGGGATCTACAGGAGTCGCTGCCTCAAAACGGCAGCCAGTATCATCAGAGACCCACACCACCCTGGCCACGCTCTCATTTCACCCCTGCCATCGGGAGGAAGGAACTGGAGGCTGAAAATGGTAAGGTCCAGGTTCAGGAACAGCTTCTTCCAGTCAGCCATCAGGCTATTAAACATCACACCCTGCAACTCATCTTTAAACTACAAACTGCCTTGGTTAGATCAGGGACTTCGGGATTAGTTGTATTTTGCCCCATATGGGTTATGTATTTATTTAAATATTTATGATGTTATCTATTGATATTGTGTCTACGGGTCTGTCGTGCTGCTGTAAGTAAGACCTTCACTGCTCCGTTTTGGGGCGTATGTTTGTCGCCAGAGATGGTGGGATGGATCTGAGTGACAAAAGGAAATGAGGAGAGACCCTACTCACAATAAATTTGTCACTTGGTAAACTAGTTGATAAAAGGCACCAAACAGGAACATTAATATGTAATTGTATCAAACTGCTTGTATTGAGTTCTTAGATGACTTGTGCGTGGGAAGGAACTGCAGATGCTGTTTACACTGAAGATGGACATAAAAAGCTGGAGTAACTCAGTGGCTCAGGCAGCATCTCCGGATAGAAGAAATGGGTCAAAAGAAGAGTCTCTACCCGAAGCGTCACCCAACGTCACCCATTCGGGACGACAGATGGCACAATGGGCTATGTGTTCGGCTGGCGACCGGAAGGTAGCCGGTTCGAATCCCGCTTGGAGTGCATACTGTCGTTGTGTCCTTGGGCAAGACACTTCACCCACCTTTGCCTGTGTGTGAATGTGTGTGAGTGATTGGTGGTGGTCGGAGGAGCCGTAGGCGCAGATTGGCAGCCACGCTTCCGTCAGTCTGCCCCAGGGCAGCTGTGGCTACAGAAGTAGCTTACCACCACCGAGTGTGACTGAGGAGTGAATGAATAATGCGATGTAAAGCACCTTGAGTATTAGAAAGGCGCTATATAAATCCCATCCATTATTATTATTATTATTCCTTTTCTCCAACGATGCTGCCTGTCCTGCTGAGTTACTCCAGCATGCTGTGTCTATCTTCTCAGATGACATTGGGAAGGTTGTTAAATGTAGTACAGATAATATTATTCACTGGTAGAGTTCCATGACGTACTTCATTTTAGACATTGAGGGGAAGTGGAATGTGGTGATGGGATTGGCCACCAGGTAGTGACTGGAGAGAGATGATCGGTTGATCAGATGGGTGGAGATTGTACATTGGTATTGCCCAAGGCCAGTCTTGGCTTGACATTGTTATTATATATGGATGTATTGTGTATAATTTGAAAGCGGAAGCCATGCAGATACAACTTAACAGATTCATGCCCACTCTAATATTTTGCTGAGTCAACTTCCTAATTAGAAAGCCAAGTAATATCATCCCTGCTTCTGTTTCCGTGACAATTATATCTTGGATCAAGTGCAGTAATGAACTGAATCAAGTGCAGCATCATGCCAGTTATTCTTTGTCTTTGGGCTTAGACAACCTCCACTGGTACTCTGCAAATTACATCTACAAAAAAGCCAACCAAAGACTCTTCTTCCTCCGCCAGCTCAAGAAGTTTAGAGTAAGGAAACACCTCCTAATCCGATTCTACACAGCCATCATCCAAAGCATGCTCACTTCATCAATTACAGTCTGGTTCAGCAGTTTAGACACTCACTCCCGTAATAAATTACAGCGCATAGTTAACAAAGCATCCAAAATCATCAGCACTCCCCTTCCATCAATAGAATCACTCCATCACAAACGGTCTGTGTCAAGGGTGAAGAAAATCATCTCTGATCCCTCCCACCCAGCTCACCACATCTTCCACCTGCTGCCATCAGGAAGGCGCTACAGCTCACTGCCCGCCAAGACATCTCGATTTAAAAACAGTTCTTACCCACATGCAATCCGAATTCTGAACACACTATGATAACAGCACATATCCTCCCCATGCATGTACTGTATATTGTATGATGTTGTGTTCTATGTTATGTTTGACGGGAATCAGCCGACCTTGTAACATCCTGTACTGAACCTGAATTCCACCAGCTTGACTGTGTGGTCATTAAATAATCTAATCTAATCTAATCTAATCTTCTTCCTCTTCTTGCGTATGACATGCACAGCCTAAAGTTATAAGACAACTTGTTCTGTTTGAACTTCTGTTTGTGCACGCCAGGTTGATTGCATTCGTCGAAACAGGGTGGACCAAGTGAAGGTTGCAACCTCTCACCTGCATAATGATGAACAAAGACGACTCCCTGAAATGTATGCAATGATACGTGGACACGATCTGTCTGGGCTGCTGCTCTGCCAAAGACGTGCTGGTTGGCTGGTTAATTGGGCACCGTAACTTGCCCCTCGTGTAGATGATGCTTATGGACATTAATCCTCTTCTAAACGCTCGATCAGGTTTGCAACGCACGATTTTCCAGGTAGGTTGGAAGATGGGGTCTAAACTTCTGAGTGGATCTTTCAGCAGTCTGATGACAGCGGGGAAGAAGCTGTTCCCAAAATCTGTTGCTTTCAAGCTTTTCCATCTTCTACCCATTTGGAGAGGGGAGAAGAGGGATGGCTCATGTATAAATGGTTCTTCGTCAAATCAAGAGTGTCCCAGATAGGACAATGAAATACTTGCGTTGCTGCAGCACAACAGGATATTGTAGTTATAAATACAGATCAGATCAGTGTGTCCATATGCCATAGACCATATGTAAATATACACACATCATTAAACAGATACAGTGCACTAGGTTGTTATAGTTCAGAGTTTGTTTAATAGTCTGATGGCTGTGGGGAAGCAGCTGTTCCTGAACTTGGATGTTGTAGATTTCAGGCTCCTGTACCTTCTACCCAATGGCAGCGGAGAGATGAGTGTGTGGCCAGGATGGTGTGGGACCTTGATGATGCTGGCAGCCTTTTTGAGCCACTTTCCTGAGGCACAGGGTATATAAAGTCAATGGGGGGAAGGACATGAGATAGTTGATGTTGTGTACGTGTTGGAATAGGTTCCATGGAGAATAAACGCAATCCTTTAAACTCACTGGGAAACGTTATTATACTGCTGTGTTGCATGTAAAAAAAAATGAACCTGAAGTGTTTGGGTATTAATAGAATTAATGTTTAATTGTGCAGAAAATCTACTAGTCAGGAACAAAGATCTTATAGCGGAGCTCCGCTATAGGATCTTTGGTCAGGAACTAGCAAAATCCCAAATGTGCCAGATTATTGAAGCCTCATTGCATTTTGAAGTACAGCAACTGATCAGGTGTTAGGAACCATTGGAGACATTATTACCACTGAGATAAGGAACATCAGTCTGTTTCAGGTGACAAATGCTGAGAGATCGACAGTATCTGAAAGCTTTCCTTCCCTTTGAATCGTGGCAAGAAGTCCAAGACAAGTGGCGGAGATAGGTCCTGGGTTTCAAGTTGAATCGAAATGGCATGCAACACACACTCAATAATGAACCAACAAGTCAGCCTTTAATATATCTGGGGCCCAATCCTATAAACTTCTTTAGTTTTAGTTGAGTTTAGGGTTTAGAGATACAGCGCGGAAACAGGCCCTTCGGCCCACCAAGTCCGCGCCAGCCAACAATCTCCGTACACAAGCTCCATCCTAATGATTAGGGACAATTTATTGAAGCCATTTAGCCTTCAAACCTGCACATCTTTGGAATGTGGGAGGAAACCGGAGCACCCGAAGGAAACTCTGTGCGGTCACAGAGAGAATATAAAAACTATGTTTAGATGGCACCCGTAGTCAGGATCGAACCTGAGTGTGTAAATTAGGGTGGTTCACATCTATTGAACAGGATTGAATTTCATGACAATGTCTGCAGTTATAATTTACATGGACTTCCTGTGCAATGGTGGAGTTGCTGCCTCACAGCACCAGAGACCTGGGTTCAATCCTGACTGCGAGTGATGTCGGTACGGAGTTTGTACGTTCTCCCCGAGACCTGCCTGGGTTTTCTCTGGGTGCTCCATATGGACTTTTTCTGGTGTTGTGGTTTCCTCCCACACTCCAAAGACGTACAGGTTTATACGTTAATTTGCTTGGTATAATTGTAAATTGTCCCTAGTGTATAGAATAGTGTTAGTGTGGGACAAAGGCTTGGACGTTGTATCTCTAAACTAAACTAGTGAGACCACACCTGGAGTATTGTGTGCAGTTTTGGTCCCCTAATTTGAGGAAGCACACTCTTGCTATTGAGGGAGTGCAGCGTAGGTTCACCAGGTTAATCCCTGGGATGGCGGGACTGTCATATGCTGAGAGAATGGAGCGGCTGGGCTTGTACACTCTGGAGTTTAGAAGGATGAGAGGGAATCTTATTGAAACATACAAGATTATTAAGGGTTTGGACACGCTAGAGGCAGGAAACATGTTCCCGATGTTGGGGAAGTCCAGAACTAGGGGCCACAGTTTAAGAATAAGGAGTAAGCCATTTAGAATGGAGAGGAGGAAACATTTTTTCACACAGAGAGTGGTGAGCCTGTGGAATTCTCTGCCTCAGAGGGCGGTGGAGGCCGGTTCTCTGGATACTTTCAAGAGAGAGCTGGATAGGGCTCTTTAAGATAGCGGAGTCAGGGGATATGTGGAGAAGGCAGGAACGGGGTACTGATTGGGGATGATCAGCCATGATCACATTGAATGGCGGTGCTGGCAAGAAGGGCCGAATGGCCTCCTCCTGCACCTTTTGTCTATAAACATTTGATGCATTATCTTACAAGAGACTGTGGCAACCTGCAACGTGGTCAGGAAATGAGTGAAGCTGAGTAAATGGGCCAGATCATTAGGATATGGCTGGGAATGACTCAACATTTTGGTCTGTGTTGGTTTCTAATTATTTTTATATCCATCGGGATAAGTGGAAATAAAACAATACATGAGGACGCAGGAAGCATCACACACATCGATAACTCAAACATCTTGGCTGGGATCAGTTTATAATAATTTCCACTTGTATTAAGACAAGTGAAAGTCATGAATGTAATCAGTGCTGAGAGAAAAATAATGTGGAATATGTAGTTCTCCGTGTGACCATCGGTTGCCACCAGCAGTGGCTGCCTCGCCAACAGTCTGTCTGTCCTTTCTTCTCTTTTTGTTATTTTTAGTATGTGTTAAAAAGTATGTTAAGGGGCCTGTCCCACTTACGTGATTTTCTCGGCGACTCGTCATAGTCGCAGCAGGTCACCGGAAATTTTCAACGTTGAAAATCCAGCAGCCACCAGAAAAAGGTACGACTCTTTGCTCACATGTTGCGGGCGACGCCTGTAAGGTCCTGAGTAGTCGCCCAAAGAGTCGTACCTTTTTATGGCCCTTTAATGTTCTTTAGTTTGTTTTATGCGTGGGGGACGGGGGGGGTGGGGGGGAGTTGGGGGAAACTTTTCTCATTCTCTTACCTTGACGGAGATGCGATAGATGCGATTTCTTTCCGTATCGTTTCACCGCCCTCACTGCGGCCTAACATCGTGGAGTTGGCGGCCTTTCCTGGGCGAGGTGATCGCTGGTCGGCACGGACTCGGTGGGCCGAAGGGCCTGTTATCACGCTGTGAAAAGCTAAATGGGTGAAGTTCAGCGGGGGCTTCTGCCCAGCTCCAGTGGTTTGCCCCCCTCATGACATAGTTACAGAGTGAGGAAAGGATAAACTGAGCCAAGCGTTTGGCCGTGCATCAAGGAATCAGGACATTCACTGTTGCCAGCTTGTGGTGTAGAATGAGGAAATAAGTCCAGCCAACTCAAAGGAAAGATTATTGATTTCAAGATTGATCTTCAAAATTCAATAATTTACCAAGCATTATTTACAGGAGAGAATCGATGACATCTTATATTGTCAAAGGCATTCATGGGAAATGAATAAGGCCCAAACTCTGAAATGTGCAAAGAAGGAACAGATTTGGGGCGTGTCATCTTTAATGTTATTATATTGAGAAGGCAGAAAGAACAAAGGCTCTGGGGGTACATGGTCCACAGTCACATAGGTAATTCGTAGCTTCACACAAAGGGTGGTGGGTGTATGGAACAAGCTGCCAGAGGAGGTTGTTGAGGCAAGGACTATCACACCATTTAAAAGATGCTTGGTACAGGTACATGAAGAGGAAGGTTTATAGCTCTCACCTTGTAGCTCTGTTGGATAAAGGTTCTGACTGTCTACCCTGTCTATGCCCCTCATCATGTTACATCCTTCTATCAAATCTCCCCCCAATCTCTGACATTCCAGGGAAAACAATCCAAGTCTGTTCAACCTCACCATTGCAGAAGCCCTCTGATCCAGGCAGGATCTGGTCAACCTCTGCCCCTTCTCCAAAGCCTCAATAGTAACATCTTCTTCTTATCGAGTCCAGAGCTGAACACACTTCTCGACATCCGCATACGATGGTGTCTGACTTGTCGCTTCTTGTGCTTCTTGTGCGTGGTGGTGGAAACAGGACCGCGACGAGAACGCTCTTTCTTTGACCCCCCAATAGCAGCATAAAGAACTACGATGCAAGAATGTTCATGGCTGCAGAGAGGAGTGGACCCAGCTGGATTGCTCTGACATGGAGCTGGTTTAGGCTTGACGGGTCAAACTGCCTCTGCTTAGTTGGAATTAGTTGGAAATGGATAATTGGCTGTACACTAAGTTAAAACTGCTTCAATGTTTTGGCAGCAAGTTAGATGCGCAACTCTACATTTTATAGAACTATCTCAAATAGATAACATGTTTACTTAACTCTAGTTGGTTGCACCATATCTCACCGTATCTCAGGTGCTAACCATTAACAGCAGCGATATGCAAAGATTATTCTATGATATAAAAGCTGGAGGAACTCAGCGGGTCGAACAGAATTTGTAACAGGGAAAGGAACTGTGAACATTTTGGATTATACACCTGCATCACAACCTATGGAGCTATATCTTGACTTCCTGACTCTTCTGCTTATTGTCTCTGAAGTCAAGTGTAGCATTCGCCTACTTTACCACTATCTACTTGTCCTGCACCTTCTGTGAGCCTTGAACATGGCCTCCAAATCCCTCTGCAAATCAATGTTGTTAAGGGCCATCATTTACTGTATTCTCTCCCCTTACGTTCAACCTCCCAAAGTGCAACAACTCACACTTGCATGGATTAAACTCCATCTGCCATTTCCCCATTCATTTCTGTAGCTGATCTGTATCTCGCTGAATCTCCGACAGCCTTCCTCTCTGTCTGCAGTGTTGGTGTCATCACCATCCCATCCATATTTACGTCTAGATCAAACAGCGGCTGTCCCAGCACAGATCCTTGTGGAACCCCACCGGTCACAGATCTCCAGCCTGAATATCTTCCTTCTATCCCAGCCTTCTCTTCTATGAATAAGCCAGTTCTGAATCTATACGACCAAGTCGCCTTGGATCCTGTGCATCTTAATTTTCTGGATCAGCCTACCATGAGGAACTTTATCAATGGCCTTACTAACATCCACGTAGACAACATTCACCACCCTACCTTCATCAATCTTCTTCATCACCTCAAAAATCTCAATCAAATTAGTACGACACAAAAAGCTGGAGTAACTCAGTGGGACAGGCAGCATCTCTGGAGAGAAGCAATGGGTGATGTTTCGGGTCGAGACCCTTCTTCAGACTGGTTAGGGATAAGGGCAACGAGAGATATAGACGGTGATGTGGAGAGATAAAGAACAATGAATGAAAGATAGGAACAAAAGTAACGATGATAAAGAAACAGGCCATTGTTAGCTGTTTGTTGGGTGAAAACGAGAATCTGGTGCGACTTGGGTGGGGGAGGGATAGAGAGAGGGAATGCCGGGGCTACCTGAAGTGAGAGAAATCAAAATTCATACCACTGGGCTGTAAGTTGCCCAAGCGAAATATGAGATGCTGTTCCTCCAATTTGTGTTAGCCTCACTCTGACAATGGAGGAGACCGAGGACAGAAAGGCTTGTGTAGGAATGGGAAGGAGAATTAAAGTGTCCAGCAAAGACATGCTGGCTATCCCTAATTAGTACAGTCTCTTCCAAACGTGAGAACCCTCTCTCGAGAATAGGATCCTGTTTGTGTGAAAAGGTTTCCCATCGTTTCCATTCTCATGAATCTTCCCCCTCACATTAAACCAATGCCCTCCAGTTCTCACGGTGCGACCTGAAGCAGGATGTCACCCGAGTGAAGTGGTCGTGGTCCAGCACGGGTTCCGCACGATAAAGAGTTCCCACGATAAAGAGTTCCCACGGTACTCGGCATTTCTGTTACTAGTGCGAGTGACTTGTCCGTCTCCCGATCTTTCCCGTTAATCTTGAATGAACATCGTGGACTGTAGTGTTGTTAATCACGTGGCGCAAATGATGTTACTTTTTTTCACACACTATATTGGTTTTTTTCACCCGAGCTCTTTAATGAGCTGAAGAATAATCTGTGTTTTTTTTAGACAAATGTTGTTTGGTGTGATGCACCTTCTCTCAATATGTGCAAGAAGTCGACTTTTTATTTTGTCAAATAGGAATAAAGACTGTGTCTCACATTGACCGTGATGGTTGTCTTATTTTATTATCTACTGAGAGGTGAAACTTTCAGTCTGAAGAAGGCTCTCGACCCGAAACGCCACCCGTTCCTTCTCTCCAGAGATGCTGCCTGTCCCGCTGAGTTGCTCCAAGCAACTGGTGTCTATCTTCAAAGGACTGACCACCGGGCTGGATGTCGGGGCTGGCGTGTTGCGTTTCACAGACCGAACTGTCCAATTAATAGTAACAGATGGGCACTCCCTCTCAACCACATTCTCTTGCCTTCTCCCCATAATCTCCTGACAGCCGCACTAATCAGGAATGTATCTATCTCTGCCCCTATTCTTCACCCTTTTGACAGTAGTTTTGTTTTATTGGAGACGTGGGAGACAGCGGATGCTGGAATACTGAGCAAAACATGAAGTGCTGGAGGAACTCGGTGCATTTGTGTTTAAGAAGGAACTGCAGATGCTGGAAAATCGAAGGTACTCAATAATGCTGGAGAAACTCAGCGGGTGCAGCAGCATCTATGGAACGAAGGAAATAGGCAACGTTTCGGGCCTATTTCCTTCGTTCCATAGGTGCTGCTGCACCCGCTGAGTTTCTCCAGCATTTGTGTGTGGGGGTGGGAGTTGGGGGGAGGGAGAGAGATAAGGCAGCCTGAAGAAAGGGTCGCATGTCCATTTCCCTCCGTAGATGCTGCCTGGCCCGCGGAGTTCATCCAGTCTTAGAAACTGCTTTAGACAAAAAGAGACACAAACTGCTGGAGTAAAATAGCTCAGCAAGTGAGGTACCTGAACACTCAAAAATGAAAAAGAATGAAAATGTGATTATTTCACCTCCCTTCAACTATTTTGTGTTTCAGCATGAGAGGGATTATAACATTAGAGACATTCATCTTGTAGTGATGTGTTAATGAAGAATTGCAGACATCAATCTGATAGTAAAAAATATATTTATTTAACAATGAGGTAAAACAAGCACTGACAATCAAACTGCTCAGTTACTCACCGTTCGCAGGAGTTCCCACGGTACCCGCAAGAGTTATTAAGGATATCGCACGGGCCACTGCGTTCAAACAATGTTGCAACGCTCACCAAAAAGTGCTCAAGGCACTCTTGGAGAAATTCAAAAATGTTTGAATTTTCTCCCGACCTTACCAAGCCACACGACTACCTGCCGTTAGCGCCACGGAGGTCCTCGGTGGTCCACGAATGCCGTACTGCTATCGCAGAAGGTTCCCACGATGTTAAATCTTGTTAAGTCTTGCTTCAGGTCGCACAGTGAGAAAGCCCTTTTAGACTCCATTACCCTGGGAAAAAGACTGTGGCTATTCACCTTCTCTATGTCCCTCGTCATTTTATAAACCTCAATAACGTCTCCCCTCAGCCTCCTACACTCCAAGGACAAAACCATGCAGCCTCTCCTTGTAACTCAAAACCTTCAGACTTGGCAACAGCCAGCTTACAGCTCAGGGATATGAATCTCGATTTCTCTAACTTCAAGTAAGGAGGCCAATTCACTGGGTGTGTTCAAGAGAGAGTTACTGTGGAAGAAAATATTAATCTCCTTTCTTACTTAATTTTGATTTGGAATTGAACAAGGTAACGAAAGGGTGTTTGGATGTGACAATTTGGAATCTCTCGTTGACCAGGTGTAGAAGAAGTTCGTGGGAATCGGCAAAGTAAGATTAGACGTATTACCTCTTGTCTAGGAATATGTTGAAGGGTGGATGGTAAATGTACCTGAAATAGTAGATGGAGATAAGGAAGCTTGTTTCTCTCAGCAGTGTGTTACAGTAGACCACCCGTGCCCCCAACCACTAGTATCGTTGCAGTAAATGGGGGGCTTATGGTTGGCTCGGAGAGGGGATGGTAAACTATAACAACCTAGTGCACTGTATCTGTTTACTGATGAGTGTATATATATATATTCTATGGTATATAGACACACAGATCTATTCTGTATTTATAACTACAATATCCTGTTGTGCTGCAGTAATACAATAATTTCATTGACCCATCTGAGACAATAAACTCTCTTGACTCTCGACTCTTGACTTGAAATAATTGGTAACCATTTAGTCGATAGTATATCTTCATACAGGTGTATCTAATAAAAAACAAAATTTGTTTATTGCACAGTAGAACTGTTGGCTACTTGTTCTGTGAAGTCAGAGAACTGGTGTTGCCATCTCTCCATGATATCGTGCAGTAAAGTTTCATTTTACTTTCATTTCCATCTACAGGTAAATTAATTTCTTCCAGAGTTAGATTTAGTTCTTCGGGCTAAAACGGAATCAGGGGATATGGGGAGAAAGCAGGAACGGGGCACTGATTCTGGATGATCAGCCATTGATTGGTGGTGCTGGCTCGAGGGGCGAATGGCCAACTCCTGCACCTATTTTCTATGTTTCTATCTTTCTAAAATGTCCGCCCCATGCACCTGCTGATCCCACCCCACCCCACCCCACCCCACCGATCTGTGGAGCTGACCTCCCACCAGTAACCCTTGCTGCTCATCTCCCTCTGCTGTACAAACCCTTGGATTTTGCTGCCCTAGACTTACCTCGTTTACTTTGCATGTAAATATGTTTCATGGTTCCCACCATCGTGGCTTCAGGTAGCAACCAGTGGGCATTGGCCTCCTTGGTTGGGTACATGGACCATTGGAAAACAAGTCATTGGCTTGGAATATCAACTGAGGAAGTTCTGGAAAGAGTGTGGGGTCACTTTAGTTTAGTTTCGAGATACAGCGTGGAAACAGGCCCTTCGGCCCACCGGGTCTGCACTGACCAGGGATCCCCATACACTAACACTATCCTACACACTAGGGACAATTTCAGTCACATTCCTGTCGGTCATAGCGACAGAGCCGGCTGGTCTTGGAGGGGAGGATGCTCCTCAAACTGCGGAGCATCGTGGACAATACAGCTCCTCACCCCCTCCATCCCCGTGACACACTGGTCAACCTGAGGAGCACCTTCAGCAACAGACTGGTTCCACCAAGATGCAGCACAGAACGCCACAGGAGATCCTTCTTCTGCATTGTATTTACATTTACACCAAGACAATGAACCTACAAACCTGCACCACTCTGGAATGTTTTATTTTTAAATCAAAAATAATGTATTCAAGTACGATACCAAAAATAATACTTCAAAACAAAACGGTGGTGACACGCCCACCACGGCACCAACTCAACAAGTGATCGAAGACACGGAATTTTCAAATAACTATATCACAATCCTTAGTAAGGATAGGTAGACACAAAAAGCTGGAGTAACTCAACGGGACAGGCAGCATCTCTGGAGAAAAGGAATGTTTAAGTTCAAGTTCAAGCGAGTTTATTGTCATGTGTCCCTGTATAGGACAATGAAATTCTTGCTTTGCTTCAGTACACAGAACATAGTAGGCATTTACTACAAAACAGATCAGTGTGTCCATATACCATAATATAAATATATATACACATGAATAAATAAACTGATAAAGTGCAAATAACAGATAATGGGTTATTAATAATCAGAGTTTTGTCCGAGCCAGGTTTAATAGCCTGATGGCTGTGGGGAAGTAGCTATTCCTGAACCTGGTTGTTGCAGTCTTCAGGCTCCTGTACCTTCTACCTGAAGGTAGCAGGGAGATGAGTGTGTGGCCAGGATGGTGTGGGTCTTTGATGATACTGCCAGCCTTTTTGAGACAGCGACTGCGATAAATCCCCTCGATGGAAGGAAGGTCAGAGCAGATGATGGACTGGGCAGTGTTTACTACTTTTTGTAGTCTTTTCCTCTCCAGGGCGCTCAAATTGCCGAACCAAGCCACGATGTAACCGGTCAGTATGCTCTCCACTGTGCACCTGTAGAAGTTAGAGAGAGTCTTCCTTGACAAACCGACTCTCCGTAATCTTCTCAGGAAGTAGAGGCGCTGATGAGCTTTCTTGGTAATTGCATCAGTGTTCTCGGACCAGGAGAGATCTTCAGAGATGTGCACGCCCAGGAATTTGAAGCTCTTGACCCTTTCAACCATCGACCCGTTGATATAAATGGGGCTGTGGGTTCCCCTCCTACTCCTTCCAAAGTCCACAATCAGTTCCTTGGTTTTGCTAGTGTTGAGAGCCAGGTTATTGCGCTGGCACCATATGGACAGTTGCTCGATCTCTCTTCTATACTCTGACTCATCCCCATCAGTGATACGTCCCACAACAGTGGTGTCATCAGCGAACTTGATGATGGAGTTCGCACTGTGACTGGCTATGCAGTCATGAGTATAGAGTTAGTACAGCAAGGGGCTGAGCACGCAGCCTTGAGGTGCTCCCGTGCTGATTGTTATCGAGGCTGACACATTTCCATCAATACAACAGACTGTGGTCTGGGAATGAGGAAGTCGAGGATCCAATTGCAAAGTTTTGCGAGTTTGGTAACCAGCTTGGAGGGGATGATTGTGTTAAATGCCGAGCTGTAATCTATGAATAACAGCCTGACATATGAGTTTTTGGTGACGTTTTGTGTCGAAACCCTTCTTCAGATTATTAAGGATAATAATGGGGGTGGGGGGGGGGGGGGTATCTGTGTGTGTGTGTGTGTGGGGGGTGTCTGTGTCTCTGTGTGTGTGTATGTGTGTGTGGGGGTGTCTGTGTGTGGGGGGGGGGGGGTGTCTGTGTGTGGGTGTGTCTGTGGGTGTGTGTGTGGGTCCATAGCCGCGCCTCCTCGCCGCTCCAACAGCGACCAGCGCTGGTCCCGACACCGCGCCACAGCCCGGCTCCCTCCACACGGCCCTGCCCATGACAGCCATGGGGACCAAGTGCATCTCCTGCCTAAAGTGAGTGGCCTCTCCTTCTATCCCTCTCCCCCCCTCCTCCCACCCTCTCCCTCTCCCATCTCTCTCCCCCTCTCCCCTTTCCCCCCCTCTCTCTCCCAAACCTCAATGAACAGGGTGAAGTTTCTCAGCCTCCGCTCACTGCTTATTCCAAAAGACGATGAGGTGTTTTGCGTTTGCATTGAGACGTGTGTTTGGTTAGATGCTGCTGCACCCGCTGAGTTTCCCCAGCAATTTTGTGTACCTTTGTTTGGTTAGATGTTCGTTAACTTTCTGAGATGCGCAGATTGTTGTGTTTTGAGACAAAGACACCGAGAGACAGAAACAGAGAGAGACATGGAGATATGAAGAGAGACAGAGACGGAGAGAGAGGCAGGTAGAGAGAGGCAGAGACGGGGAGAGGGAAGCAGAACTGTAGCAACAGGCGGTGCCGGGGCTGGGGTGGGGGGATATATTGAGCGGGCAGATAGATGTTGGCGAGTGATCAGGTCGGGCAGCGGGCGGTGAGCTACAGTGCAGGGGTTTGTCGCTCTGACCCCACCTTGTCTCTCGCTCTAACCCTCGACTGCTGGGAAAGAAATCAAGCAACGCTACTGATCAAACGAGCAGCGAGAGAGAGAGGGACACACACACACACACACACACACACACACACACACACACAGAGTGCTGGAGTAACTCAGCGGGTCAGGCAGCATCTGTGGAGAACATGGATAGGTGACGTTTCGGGTTCGGGTTTGAAGAAGGTCGCTACCCCAGTCAAGTCAAGAGAGTTCATGTGTCATATGTAACCGAAAGGAACAATGAAATCTGTAAACACAGTCTTCGATGGATGGGACAGATATGCAGGAAGGAACTGCAGATGCTGGTTTAAACCGAAGATAGACACAAAGTGCTGGAGTAACTCGGCGGGACAGGCGGCATCTCTGGAGAGAAGGAATGGATGACGTTTTGGGTCGAGACCCTTCTTCAGACACGTCTATCCTCCACAGACGCAGCCTGGCCCGCTGAGTTCCTCCAGCACTTTGTGTTTTGCTCGTATTCCAACATCTGCGGTTCCTGGTCTCGACTGATCTTTCTCGCTCAATTAAACAACGTTGCAAATGAGAATGAGATATTGAATTGAATTGAATACGCCAATATACACATACAAGGAATGTGTATATGTACATTGTCTGAAGAAGGGCTTCGGCCCGAAACGTTGCCTATTTCCTTCGCTCCATAGATGCTGCTGCACCCGCTGAGTTTCTCCAGCTTTTTTGTGTACACATACAAGGAATTTGCCTTGGTGCTCTGCTCACAAGTAACAACACGACATACAGTAAACAATTAAGAATAAAATATTATAATTTAAACATGGGAAGAATTAAATAAAATACCAGAGCAAAAGGGAGGCTACAGATGTTTGGTTATTGAGTAGAGCTACTACTCGTGGATAAAAACTGTTTTTATGTCTGGCTGTGGCAGCTTTGACAATCCGGAGTCGCCTTCCAGAGCCATCAGGCTATTAAACCTGGCTCGGACAAAACTCTGATTATTAGCAACCACTTTCTGTTATTTGCACTACCAGTTTATTTATTCATGTGTGTATATATTTATATCATGGTATATGGACACATTTATCTGTTTTGTAGTAAATGCCTACTATTTTCTGTGTGCTTAAGCAAAGCAAGAATTCCATTGTCCTATACAGGGACACATGACAATAAACTCACTTGAACACTTGATTCAAAGAGTTTGTGGCCAGGGTGAGAGGGGTCAGAGATGATCTTGCCCGCTCGCTTCCTGGCCCTTGCAGTGTACAGTGCAGGGTCGATGGGCATCCCGGCGTGGTGGAGACCAAATCATCGGGAATTTCGAGCTCTCTTCTGGGATGTTGCGATTTTAAAATAAAATGCGCGACCACCTTTGAGTGAATCTTTATCCAGTTATCCGAAGATAGAAACAAAATACTGGGGTAACTCAGCGGACAGGCAGCATCAATGGAGAGAAAGAATGGTTGGCGTTTCGAGTCATAGAAACATAGAAAATAGGTGCAGGAGGAGGCCATTTGGCCCTTCGAGCCTGCACCGCCATTCAATGCGATCATGGCTGATCATCCACAATCAGGAACCCGTGTCTGCCTTCTCCCCATATCCCTTGATTCCACTAGCCCCTAGAGCTCTAACTAACTTTCAAATTCATCCAGTGAATTAGCCTCGACTGCCTTGTGTGGCAGAGAATTCCATAAATTCACACGTCTCTGAAGAGCCGAGAGGCTTCGTCAACTGGCCAGGGAAAGAAGACATATATACGGTGATGTAGAGAGACAGAACAAATGAATAAGCGACATGCAAAAAAGAAACGATGATAAAGGAAACAGGCCATTGTTAGCTGTGGTTATTTGGTAATTCCATGGACATTTCTGGGGGGTTTGAGTGCAGCATTTTCCACGTTGCTCCAGAGACGCTGTCGGAGCCGCTGAGTTACTCCAGCGTTCTGTGACTATCTTGTACTGTGAGACCGCGTGAATCCCATTTCACATCAGTTGGTTGTCCTGATGTTGGTTGTAAGCTGTGATGAAATGACTAATATGTTTATGTTGACAATTGTCACGTGTACCGAGTTTCAGTGAAACGGTTTTGTTTGCACGTTGCCCTATGAAATCAGATAACATTCTCCATGAATTCAGTCAGCCATGAGTGCAACAGGGGGAGCAAAGGGAACGGCACCACAGTGCAGAATGTGGTTGATCAGCATTGAGGAGGGTTGCATAATCAGGGCTGCATTCAACTCTGGAAGGACCGTTTAGAAGCCTGATTACAGAGGGGAAGAGCTATTCCTGAGTCTGGTGAAGGACTTTCAATCCTCTCTCTACCTTCTGCCAGAAGAGAAGATAGAATGACCGGATGAGCTGCACTAGATTATGTTGCTGCTTCCCGGAGGCAGCGTGAAGTGTAGATGGAGTCAATGGTGGGGAGTCTGATTTGTCTGATGGTCTGTGGTAGACAAAAATGCTGGAGAAACTCAGTGGCTGAGGCAGCATCTATGGAGCAAAGGAATAGGCGACGTTTCAGGTCGAGACCCTTCCTCAGAAGGCAGGAACGGGGTACTGATTGGGAATTATCAGCCATGATCACAAGGGCCAAGGCCTACTCCTGCACCTATTGTCTATTGTCGGGCAGAACTCCAGCATTTGTGTCTGTCTGTGGTTAAAGGAAAATCAAATAACTCAAAGAAAAAGGTTCAAAGGTTCAAAGGTTATTTATTGGTCACATACACCTAGGTGTAGTGAAATGCTTCTTGCCAATGCAGCACATAAAGAAAGAATACAGACATAACATTAATAAGAGATTTAAACATAAAGAACATCCCCCCACAATGGCTCCCACCATGAGGGAAGGCACAAAGTCCAGTCCTCAACCCCAGTTCACCCATAGTCGAGCCAATTGAGGCCTCCACAGTTGCCTCTACGGAGGCCCGATGTTCCTGGCCGTTCTCGCCGGGTGATGGTGCTCCGGCGTCGGGAGAATCCTCACAGCGGCATGGGACACCTGGAACGGCCGCTTCCGTACTGGAGGCCGCGGCTTCCAACGCCAACAAGGCCGCGCCGGATGGAGCTCCACTACTGAACTACAACTACAAAATATAAAGGGCTTTTAGCCTTGTAATGTTCTGGTTTACCACTGTTGTTGAAATGGAATCTGTTGATTCTTCAAAAAGGGATTGAGGTTACTTAGAATAGGAGTTTCAGTTGAGTTTATTGTCCTGTGTACCGAGGTACAGAGAAAAACTTTTGTTGCATGCTAACCAGTCAGCAGAAAGACAATACATGATTACAATCGAGCCATTTACAGTTGTACAGATACATAGAAACATAGAAACATAGAAAATAGGTGCAGGAGTAGGCCATTCGGCCCTTCGAGCCTGCACCATTCGCCATTCAATATGATCATGGCTGATCATCCAACTCAGTATCCTGTACCTGCCTTCTCTCCATACCCCCTGATCCCTTTAGCCACAAGGGCCACATCTAACTCCCTCTTAAATACAGCCAATGAACTGGCCTCAACTACCTTCTGTGACAGAGAATTCCAGAGATTCACCACTCTCTGTGTGAAAAATGTTTTTCTCATCTCGGTCCTAAAAGATTTCCCCCTTATCCTTAAACTGTGACCCCTTGTTCTGGACTTCCCCAACATTGGGAACAATCTTCCTGCATCTAGCCTGTCCAACCCCTTAAGAAATATAGTCCGAGGGTCACCAACGAGTTAGACAGTGGTTCTGCACCGCTCTCTAGTTGTGGTAGGATGGTTCAGATGCCTGATGACAGCTGGGAAGAAACTGTCCCTGAATCGGGAGATGTGAGTTTTCACACTTCTGTACCTGTTGCCCGGAGGAGATGAGAATGGAATGATTGGACAGCGCTGTAGATAAGTTGCAGGGTAGATTGAATGGCGTGTAACACCATGACTGATGTGTGTGTCTCTCTCTTATTATTCAGGTACCTGGCGATGAGACAGAAATGCTTGTGTTTACTTCTCATCTTCACTGTCTATTCACTGGTGAACCCTGCGTTCTTCAGGTAAGGAACTATCCACACGATAGAAGGTGCCCATTGGTTTTCAGTTGGGTAGCGTTGAGTCAGTCTGCTGCATTCGAGACTGTATGCTCCTGGTCTCTGGTACACCTCACGCTGCCTCGGCAAGGTCAGCAGCATCATCACAGACCAGTCGCACCCCGGCCACTCCCTCTTCTCCCCTCTCCCATCAGCCAAGCGGTACAGAAGTGTGAAAACACACACCTCCAGATTCAGGGCCAGTTTCATCCCAGCTGTTATCAGGCAACTGAACCATCCTATCACAACTAGAGAGCGGTCCTGAGCTACTATCTACATCATTGGAGACCCTCGGACTATCCTTGATTGGACTTTGATTTTTTATTTGAATGCACACCTATTTGTTCCCCTCCCCCTCCACCCACATTCCTTTATCTGCCTTCCCAATTTGCAACTTCAATCCCTTTTATAACACCTTCGGTTTTAATCTCTGGCTTTTGTTCCAACCACCTGACGATCAAATCCCCCTCGCCTGTGTCCACCTATTACCTGCCATGCTTTGTCCTGCCTCTCCTCTCTCCCATCTTTCTATTTACCCCCCCCCCCCACACCCAATCAGTCTGAAGGAGGGTCCCAACCTGAAACGTCACCTATCCATGTTCTCCACAGATGCTGCCTGACCCGCTGAGTTACTCCAGCACTCTGTGAAACGTCACCTATCCGTGTTCTCCACAGATGCTGCCTGACCCGCTGAGTTACTCCAGCACTCTGTGAAACGTCACCTATCCGTGTTCTCCACAGATGCTGCCTGACCCGCTGAGTTACTCCAGCACTCTGTGAAACGTCACCTATCCGTGTTCTCCCCAGATGCTGCCTGACCCGCTGAGTTACTCCAGCACTCTGTGAAACGTCACCTATCCGTGTTCTCCACAGATGCTGCCTGACCCGCTGAGTTACTCCAGCACTCTGTGAAACGTCACCTATCCATGTTCTCCACAGATGCTGCCTGACCCGCTGAGTTACTCCAGCACTCTATGCCCTGTTCTGACTGTCTACCCTATCTATTGCTCTCTGGTTATAATGTAGTCCGTGTACAGTATAGGATGGCACGATGCCGCAGTGGTAGAGTTGTCCCTCACAGCCTCAGAGACACTGGTTCAATCCTGACTACGAGTGCCGTCTGTACGATCTCCCTGTAACCCAGTGGCCTTTTCTCCTGGAGCTCCGGTTTCCTCCCATTCTCCAAAAACATACGGGTTTGTAGATTAATTGGCTTCAGTAAAATTATAAATTGTCCCTTGGGTGTAGAATACAACTAATGTACGGGGTGATCACTGGTCGGTGGGCCGAAGGGCCTGTTTCTGCGCTGTATCTCTACTACACTGACCAGGAAACACACATGGGCTGTTGAGCTGCCTGGTGTGGTCTTCATATAACAATCCCTCTCCAATGTAAGTAGTTTCCCCACATAGAGAGTTGTGCATTAAGATTGTGTCCTGGCTGCAATAATCCTGATCAATGCTGGACAACGTAGAGAAAGATCACAGTCACAACGACTAACAAAGGAACTGTTCTGAGGAATGTTCTTCTCTCAGTTTGTGCAACTGACACGTTGCGATCATATGAAGAGATGGCAGCTCCCCAAACTTGTCCTTTGAAGCAAAATCATGAAATATTAAGTTGCAACAATGTCCAGCCTTTTATCTGATAAAATGCAAGCGTGAACATAATAGGCAGGTGCAGAAAATAAAGGCGACTTCATTAGCATTGCCTGTAGGCAGAGGGCAGGAATAATAGCAACAATAAACTTGGAGGTAAATAAAGATTTGATGTCCATTTCCAACTACCGAGCCTCAAAGTTGCTTAACAACCGTTCCAGCTATGTGTTTTGATTCTGTTTGTACAAAATAATGCAGTGTTTGTTTGACAATGTTCAGCAGTATATATCCTAGAGAGTTACCAGGTCAGTGCTGAGACTACAGCATTCAAATCAACCATTCGGCCCAATTGATACCAGCTGCTGATAGACATAAAAAGCTGGAGTAACTCAGCGGGTCAGGCAGCATCTGTGGAGAACATGGATAGGTGACGTTTCACAGAGTGCTGGGGTAACTCAGCGGGTCAGGCAGCATCTGTGGAGAACATGGATAGGTGATGTTTTGGGTCGGGACAGAAGCCTCATCACTGTGCCATACACATTTCTTATTTTAGTATGGAAGTTCATAAGGAATAGGAGCAGAATTGGACCATTCGGCCCATCAAGTCTACTCCACCATTCAATCATGGCTGATCTATCTCTCCCTCCAAACCCCATTCTCCTGCCTTCTCCCCATAACCCCTGACACCCTGGAAGATATAGTCACAGTCATAGAGTGATGCAGCAGGGAAACAGGCCCTTCGGCCCAACGAGTCCATGCCGACCAGTGATCCCCGCACACTAGCACAATCCTACACGCATTAGGGACAATTTACACTTATATTTTAAGTGTTTTTGACAGAAATTCTTGAACTTTGGAATGCAATCAACAGTTTCCATTGAAGTGAACAGGAAATGTCTTTTTAATTTATATAACTTTGCATAACCGAACATTCTCAAACTGCAACCTCTCAGAAATGTAGGAATATCGCTAACTCTTCCTTCAGTTTGGCCCCTGTCCTTCCTCTCAGGAGAAACTATAGGGTGATTTCACCAAAGGTCAAATGAGCGTAGATCCCCACTCACGTGACTGCAAGATTTAACTGGAGGACATATGTCACTTCCGGTACATGTTAGTGAATGGGAAAACATGCACTTTCACACCCATTAAAAACATGGAAAACGGCCGATTATTGAGCTGCAATTTACTGTACCAGTCGGGGTGACCGTGAAGCACAGCGACCTAAATTTTCAGTCTAAAAAAAAGATAGAAAGTAAAGTAAATTCAAGAGGGAGTTGAAGGTGCAAAAAGAGCGGAAGTGCTTAGCAGACATTTGCCGTGGAGATTTAAAGATCCAAAATATCGGGAATTATCGCGTTTGCTCGCTGCATTTCATCAAAAGTGGCATTATTGACTTTTTATCTTTATTCATTAGTTATATGAAAAGTATTAAAAGTGAACAATCTGTCATTAAAATTGCTAAATCGAGGAGAATTCCCTGCTATTGATTTGCACTAATTATGCTGATATCTCGGTTTGGTGGCGTGTCTGATTGAAAGTCCAGGAACCTGAGTTTGGAGTTGCCTGGCCGCCTGTTACCGAGCCCTGGGGCGGTGTCATCTCCCTCTCATCTCTACACCTGTAATGTGTGTGTGACCAGCCTTGCTCACCCGACTCCCCCGCTGGGAATTCTGCGTGTGTGGAATAAACCCTAGACTGTGTCAGTGAGGGGTTGTTTACATTGGCATTGGGGACGGAGGGAAGATGCCAGACAGACAGTCCCACTGCAGAGTACATATGGCCCTGTAGTCTGAGTCCGGCCACCGGCGCGGCTCTCATAGAAACATAGAAACATAGAAATTAGGTGCAGGAGTAGGCCATTCGGCCCTTCGAGCCTGCACCGCCATTCAATATGATCATGGCTGATCATCCAACTCAGTATCCCGTACCTGCCTTCTCTCCATACCCTCTGATCCCCTTAGCCACAAGGGCCACATCTAACTCCCTCTTAAATATAGCCAATGAACTGGCCTCGACTACCCTCTGTGGCAGGGAGTTCCAGAGATTCACCACTCTCTGTGTGAAAAAAGTTCTTCTCATCTCGGTTTTAAAGGATTTCCCCCTTATCCTTAAGCTGTGACCCCTTGTCCTGGACTTCCCCAACATCGGGAGCAATCTTCCTGCATCTAGCCTGTCCAACCCCTTAAGAATTTTGTAAGTTTCTATAAGATCCCCTCTCAATCTCCTAAATTCTAGAGAGTATAAACCAAGTCTATCCAGTCTTTCTTCATAAGACAGTCCTGACATCCCAGGAATCAGTCTGGTGAACCTTCTCTGCACTCCCTCTATGGCAATAATGTCCTTCCTCAGATTTGGAGACCAAAACTGTACGCAATACTCCAGGTGTGGTCTCACCAAGACCCTGTACAACTGCAGTAGAACCTCCCTGCTCCTGTACTCAAATCCTTTTGCTATGAAAGCTAACATACCATTCGCTTTCTTCACTGCCTGCTGCACCTGCATGCCCACTTTCAATGACTGGTGTACCATGACACCCAGGTCTCGCTGCATCTCCCCTTTTCCTAGTCGGCCGCCATTTAGATAATAGTCTGCTTTCCTGTTTTTGCCACCAAAATGGAGAACCTCACATTTATCCACATTATACTGCATCTGCCAAACATTTGCCCACTCACCCAGCCTATCCAAGTCACCTTGCAGTCTCCTAGCATCCTCCTCACAGCTAACACTGCCCCCCAGCTTAGTGTCATCCGCAAACTTGGAGATATTGCCTTCAATTCCCTCATCCAGATCATTAATATATATTGTAAATAGCTGGGGTCCCAGCACTGAGCCTTGCGGTACCCCACTAGTCACTGCCTGCCATTGTGAAAAGGACCCGTTTACTCCTACTCTTTGCTTCCTGTTTGCCAGCCAGTTCTCTATCCACATCAATACTGAACCCCCAATGCCGTGTGCTTTAAGTTTGTAAACTAATCTCTTATGTGGGACCTTGTCGAAAGCCTTCTGGAAGTCCAGATACACCACATCCACTGGTTCTCCCCTATCCACGCTACTAGTTACATCCTCGAAAAATTCTATAAGATTCGTCAGACATGATTTACCTTTTGTAAATCCATGCTGACTTTGTCCAATGATTTCACCACTTTCCAAATGTGCTGCTATCCCATCTTTAATAACTGACTCTAGCAGTTTCCCCACTACCGATGTTAGACTAACTGGTCTGTAATTCCCCGTTTTCTCTCTCCCTCCCTTCTTAAAAAGTGGGGTTATGTTTGCTACCCGCCAATCCTCAGGAACTACTCCAGAATCTAAAGAGTTTTGAAAGATTATTACTAATGCATCCACTATTTCTGGAGCTACTTCCTTAAGTACTCTGGGATGCAGCCTATCTGGCCCCGGGGATTTATCGGCTTTTAATCCATTTAGTTTACAATTCAATTTATTGTCATTTGGACCCCTTGAGGTCCAAACGAAATGCCGTTTCTGCAGCCATACATTACAAACAAATAGACCCAAGACACAACATAATTTACATAAACATCCATCACATTGCTGTGATGGAAGGCCAAAAAAACTTCTCTCTCCACTGCACTCTCCCCCCCCCCCGATGTCAGAGTCAAAGCCCCCGGCGGGCGATGGCGATTGTCCCGTGGCCATTAAAGCCAAGCCGGGTGATGCAAGGTCGCACACCGGGTCTTGGTGTTAGAGCCCCTGGCGTGCGCTCGCAGAGACCCGCCGCCATTCCAAGCCACGCGGGGCGGTGCTGTAAGGCCCCGCTCCAGGAGCTCTTCAACCCCGCAACTCGGGCGGGAGAAGTCGCCGCTGCGGAAGCCCCGAAAAGCGGTCTCCCTCCAGGTACCCGCGGGCTCCCGGTGTTACCGTCCGCCAAACCCGCAGTTGCAGCCACCGAATCTCCGGGGGTCGGGTCGCAGCAGCGTCCACCACAGCTCCACCCGCTCTGGACTCGGCCAGCTCCGCGACGGTGAGGTGAGTAGTCGGCACCAGAGCCCCCGGCCTTCCTGTTGGAGGCCGCTCCTCGTTGCAGCCCCAACGACAACGGAGACCCGACAAAGAAAAGGTCGGGTCTCCCGTGCAGGGAGAGATTTAAAAGTTACCCCCAACCCCCCCACACCACCCCCACCCCCCCACACACATACCCCAACAAAAATAACAAAAACTACATAAAAACATAGACATAAAATAATAAAAACGCAGACGGACTGCAGAGGCCGCAGCTGACGAGAGTCGCGCCGCCTACCGGATACTCAACACCACTTCCCGGCTAACCTGGATTTCACTCAATTCCTCCAACTCCTTTGACCCGCGGTCCCCTGCTATTTCCGGCAGATTATTTATGTCTTCCTTAGTGAAGACGGAACCAAAGTAGTTATTCAATTGGTCCGCCATATCCTTGTTCCCCATGATCAACTCACCTGTTTCTGACTGCAAGGGACCTACATTTGTTTTAACTAATCTCTTTCTTTTCACATATCTATAAAAACGTTTGCAGTCAGTTTTTATGTTCCCTGCCAGTTTTCTTTCATAATCTATTTTTCCTTTCCTAATTAAGCCCTTTATCCTCCTCTGCTGGTCTCTGAATTTCTCCCAGTCCTCTGGTATGCTGCTTTTTCTGGCTAATTTGTACGCATCATCCTTCGCTTTGATACTATCCCTGATTTCCCTTGTTATCCACGGATGCACTACCTTCCCTGATTTATTCTTTTGCCAAACTGGGATGAACAATTTTTGTAGTTCATCCATGCAGTCTTTAAATGTCTTCCATTGCATATCCACCGTCAACCCTTTTAGAATTAATTGCCAGTCAATCTTGGCCAATTCACGTCTCATACCCTCAAAGTTACCTTTCTTTAAGTTCAGAACCATTGTTTCTGAATTAACAATGTCACTCTCCATCCTAATGAAGAACTCAACCATATTATGGTCACTCTTGCCCAAGGGGGCACGTACAACAAGACTGCTAACTAACCCTTCCTCATTACTCAATACCCAGTCTAAAATAGCCTGCTCTCTCGTTGGTTCCTCTACATGTTGATTTAGATAACTATCCCGCATACATTCCAAAAAATCCTCTTCCTCAGCACCCCTGCCAATTTGATTCACCCAATCTATATGTAGATTGAAGTCACCCATTATCACGGTTTTGCCTTTGTCGCACGCATTTCTAATTTCCTGTTTGAAACCATCTCCAACTTCACTACTACTGTTAGGTGGCCTGTACACAACACCCACCAGCGTTTTCTGCCCCTTAGTGTTTCGCAGCTCTACCCATACCGATTCCACATCCTGCAAACTAATGTCCTTCCTTTCCATTGCGTTAATCTCCTCTCTAATCAGCAACGCTACTCTCACTCAACTCACGCTGAAAGATCTCGCCAGCCCTTTGGCTCGCTTTCACCGCCCTCGCTGCAACAACCAACTCACTCTGGGCGTTTTTGTCCAGTGCTCTGGTATCACCCGCCCGGCAGCCTCACATACAGAGCGACAACTGACATTCTTCACCATCCCTCAGGTTCCTGGACTTTCAATCAGACACGCCACCCAACCGAGATATCAGCATAATTAGTGCAAATCAATAGCAGGGAATTCTCCTCGATTTAGCAATTTTAATGACAGATTTTTCACTTTTAAAACTTTTCATATAACAAATGAATAAAGATAAAAAGTCAATAATGCCACTTTTGATGAAATGCAGCGAGCAAACGCGATAATTCCCGATATTTTGGATCTTTAAATCTCCACGGCAAATGTCTGCTAAGCACTTCCGCTCTTTTTGCACCTTCAACTCCCTCTTGAATTTACTTTACTTTCTATCTTTTCTTTGGACTGAAAATTTAGGTCGCTGTGCTTCACGGTCACCCCAACCGGTAGAGAAAATGTCAGCTCAATAATCGGCCGTTTTCCATGTTTTTAATGGGTGTGAAAGTGCGTGTTTTCCCATTCACTAACATGTACCGGAAGTGACATATGTCCTCCAGTTAAATTTTGCGGTCATGTGAGTGGGGACCTACGCTCATTTGACCTTTGGTGAAATCACCCTATTGGCCCAATGTAATACAAATTGCAGATTTATAGCAGGCAGGATTTAAAATCTGAAACAAAGCAGATTTAGAATTGTATTTAGGAAATAATGCCTATGAAACTGCCAGAGGTGGTAACGTCATTGCTAATAGTCATGGAGTGATACAGTGTGGAAACAGACCCTTCGGCCCACACCGCCCAACAATGTCCCAGCTACACTAGTCCCACTTGTCCGCGCTTGGTCCATATCGCTCCAAACCTGTCCTATCCATGAACCTTCTAACTGTTTCTTAAATGATGGGATAGACCCAGCCTCAACTACTCTGGCAGCTTATTCCATGCATGCTTTGTGTGAAAAAGTTACCCCTCGGATTCTTATTAAATCTTTTCCCCCTCACCTTGAACCTATGTCCTCTGGTCCTCGATTCCCCTACTCTGGGCAAGAGACTCTGTGCATCTACCCGATCTATTCCTCTCATGATTTTGTACACCTGTCCTGGCAACATCCTTGTAAATCTTCTCTGAACCCTTTCAAGCTTGACAATATCTTTCCCTTCTGAAACCAATCTGCTAGTGATTCCCAGAGTAAATACAAAACATGGGAAAGCAGGATTTAGTTACTATGCAACAAATAGCTGGAATAAACTTCCTGAAGATTTAAGACTTGCCTCAACTTTGACCACTTTTAAAACAAGACTGAAAACTTTTATGTTTACTTTAGCTTTCAGCTAAATCTTAACTACATTGAACTTTTAACTTTTGCACTTTTTATAATGCATTTTTAATTTTGCTTTTCTTTTCTTTTAGTTCTTCTATTTTATTTCATTTTATTATTTCATTTATTGTATGACATGTCTTTATGTGAAGCACTTTGAGTCTGCCTCGTGTATGAAATGTGCTATATAAATAAAGTTGCCTTGCCTTGCCTTGCCTATAACATGGTGCCCAGAACTGAACACAATATTCTAGATGCGGTCTCACCGACATCTTATACAACTGCAACATGACCTCCCAACGTCTATATTAATGTCCTAATGTCTTGGTTTCCTTGTTTTGATTAGTTGCTTTATGCCAATGCTGTTGTGGTCCAAGAATCTTCACTTCCCGGTGATGGATGTGGACTCGATACCAGCTGTTTTTGTGTTAGCCCTACCCAATTAAAGCGTTAAACCATCCTTACATATCCCTCAGCGGTAGAGTTGCTGCCTCACAGCACAAGTGACCAGGTTCCATCCTCACCATGGGTGCTGTTTGTACGGAGTTTGTACATTCTCCCCGTGATCGCGTGGGTTTTCTCCAGGTGCTCAGGTTTCCTCCCACACTCTAAAGAAGTGCAGATTTGTAGGTTAATTGGCTTGGGTAAAATTGTCCCTTGTGTGTGGGATCGTGTTCATGGATGGGGCTCACCTGTCTGCGTGGACTCAATGGGTCGAAGGATCATTTTCCACACTGTACCTCTAAACTAAACTAAACTAAAAACATTAATACAATGCTGCACTGAACTGCTAAGAGACGATGCATTAGATGCAGTCAACTGTTTCACAAGGGTTGCCCATCCTGCATGAAGCCCTTTGATCGGTCTGTTCCATGGGGGTAGTTCTATGCACCAAGATTCCTCCTCTAAGGCATGACAGCCCCATAGAAATGTTTGGCCACTTTTAAATCATTTACCCAGAATTTTCAATGTGCAATCAGTTAAGAGCAGTGGGAGTGATCGGGCTAGACGTTAGGATGTTGTTGATGTCAGATAGATGTAGGGCCGTGCGTGGATATGTGACATTCCGGGTCTGGATCCATCTTTAGACCGGCTGAAGAATGGTCCTGACCCCAACCATAACCGATCCACGGTCTTCAGAGGTGCCCTCTGACCTCCTCAGTCACTTCAGCATTTTGTGTCTTTCCTTGGAAAACCAGCATCTGCAGTTCCTTGTTAAAGGGGCCAATGTTGTTCAGCTGGAATTGGGAGCGGAGAAAATTTACAAGGATGCTTCCAAGACTAGGGGGCCTGAGTTATAGGGAGAGGTTGGGCAGACTAGGCCTTCATTCCATGGCGTGCAGGAGGATGAGGGGTGATCTTACAGAGGTGTATAAGATCATGAGGAGAATAGGTCAGTCTTTTACCCAGAGTAGGTTAATCAAGAACCAGAGGTCGAGGGGAAATTTTTGACAGGAATCTGATGGGCAACACAGAGGGTGGTGGGTGTATGGAACGAGCTGCCAGAGGAGGTAGTTGAGGCAGCCAAGAGTTTGCTGCCTGCATTGTCTGCATTTCTTGTATTTGTAATTGTATTCAACTGCATTTAATCCATCTGTATTTCATCGCATTTAATAATATCCAAGCTAACACCATTCAATGATCTGCCTTCAGGTTTCTGGAAGGCCTCATTCCCATGGAAAAGTGTAATTTGCCCAAAGGATTCAAGCTGAAGCCTGGGAACCATGCCGACAACTATCTGGATTATTGGTTGGTGCCATTTTATTCTCAAACATCAGTCAATTGTCTATTGGATTATGGTGTTGTGGGAACTCTTCCATTGGCTGAAATTGCCATCTGTATGTTTCTGGGGCTCTTGTTGGATTGGCCTTCCTTCAATGGCCAATGTCTTGAGGCTGGTTTTGTTTGCAGATGATACAAATATTTTTTGTTCTGGGGAAAATTTAAAACAGCTATTGGATAAAATAATAAAAGAAATGGGTAAATTGAAAAGTTCAAGTTCAAGTTCAAGTGAGTTTATTGTCATGTGTCCCTGTATAGGACAATGAAATTCTTGCTTTGCTTAAGCACACAGAAAATAGTAGGCATTTACTACAAAACAGATAGGAATAAAATTTCATTAAATCTGAGTAAAACTAAAATAATGTTATTTGGTAATTGTAGAATAAATACACTAGTAAGTATAAAGATAAATGGGGTGGAAGTTGAAAGAGTGCATGAAAATAAATTTCTTGGGGTTATAATTGACGATAAAATAAGCTGGAAATCACATATTAAACATGTAAAATTAAAATTGTCAAAAAGTATCTCTGTATTATACAAAGCCAAGCAAGCTCTGGATTACAAATCACTCCGTATTCTTTATTGTTCATTAATTTTATCCTACTTAAATTATTGTGCAGAAGTCTGGGGTAATAACTATAAAAATTCGATACACTCATTAACCATGATGCAAAAAAGAGCAATTCGTATTATCCATAATGCTAAGTATCTGGGTCATACGAATCCATTATTTTTAGAGTCAAAATTATTAAAATTAGAAGATTTGGTTACATTCAAAACAGCTCAGATAATGTTTAGGGCCAAAAATAAATATTTACCTGGAAACATTCAAAAATTATTTAACGAACGTGTGGGGGGGTTACAATTTAAGAGGAATGTTTAACTTTAAGAAACAAAAAGTCCGTACGACTAGAAAAACCTTTTGTATTTCGGTTTGTGGAGTAGGAGTGTGGAATAAATTGAACGGGGAATTAAAGCAATGCACAAACATGAATCATTTTAAAATGATATATAAAAAAATAATTTTCAAGGGGTACAGGGATAGAGGGGATGGTTGACAAGTGGGGGTTAATGTTTATCTTGCTTTACTATTGTTTACTTATGTTTGGGTACTTCAGATATGAAGTTTGTATGTACATAATAGTTGTATGTATATATATGTCTGTAGGTATTATGGGAAATTGCCTAGGGTAGTATTATTATTAGTAATTAATTGATTTTTAAATATGGTAGAAGTGTTGGGGAAAAGGGGTGAGATTTAATAAGTTATTCTTCTTCTCACTCCTTTTCGAGCTTGTACAGACACAGAGTTGGACATTGGAACTTTGCTTTTGTTCTTCTCATTGCTTTGTAAATATTGATTGTAATGTCCAATTGTTTGATAATTTCGATTTTGTTACTATTAATGTCTTTAATGTCTTTACTTGTTCGGAATAAATAAATAAATAAATAAATTTTAAAAATGAATGGGCATTGGGAGCTTGGCGCATTAGGTTAGTTTAGAGATACAGCACAGAAACAGGCCCTTCGGCCCATCGTTTCCATGCCAGCCAGCGATCCCCGCACGCTAACACTATCCTACGCACACTTAGGGACAATTTACAATTTTACCGAAGCCAATTAACCTACAAACCCACATGTATTTGGAGTGTGGGAGGAAACCGGAGCACCCGGATAAAACCCACGCAGGTCACGGGGAGAACGTACAAACTCCGTACAGACAGCGCCCGTAGTCAGGATCGAACCCGGGTCTCTGCCGCTGTGAGGCAGCAACCCTAATGCTGCGTCACCCTTTTGCCTGATGGGAGAGGGGAGAAGAGGGAGTGGCCAGGGTGTGACTAGTCCTTGATGATGCTGCTGGCCTTGCCGAGGCAGCGTGAGGAAATGGAGTCAATGGAAGGGAGGTTGGTTTGTGCGATGGTCTGGGCTGCGCCTACAATTCGCTGCAATTTCCTGCGGTCTTGGATGGAGCTGTTCCCAAACTAAGCTGTGATGCATCCTGATACAATGCTTACACTGGTTGAATGGTTCTTGAATAGCTGTCCTTTGAGTCAACACGTCCTCCTACCACAAAGCACAACTACAGATGCTGGTTTTCCCCAAAGACAGACACAAATGTTGGAGTAACTCAGCGGGAATAACTCCGAGCCTGAAGAAGGGTCTCGACCCGAAACGTCACCCATTCCTGCTCTCCAGAAATGCTGCCTGTCCTGCCGAGTTACTCCAGCATTTTGCAATGAAGCCTAACAATGCCATCTGCCCCTGACATCGCTGCTCTCAGATAGATGCATGTTGGCCTTCAATGACTTGTACACAAACCCTTGAACATCAATTTTGGGCAACCCCTTCAGAGCATCTGAACTGGAGATGAAAGATGTGGAAATGGAGGCTGTTTCTCTCAGCTGTCTTTCCTCCTCTCTCTAGGACCAGGACGGATGTGCAAACCTGTACAAAATGGAAAGCTCCAATCATATGGGATGGCACCTTCAATGCAGCGGCATACGATGAGATGTACAAGAAGCAGAACATTGTTATTGGTCTCACGGTCTTTGCAGTTGGCAAGTATGTTATAAAGTCTGACATCGCAGAAACAGGCCCTTCGGCCCTACTTGCCCATGCTGACCAACATGCCCACACTAGTCCCACCCGCCTGCGTTTGGCCCATATCCCTCGAAACCTTTCCTATCCTGTGCTGTAAACAATTTCATTATCAAACTCTACCTGCAGTGAATAAACCTCGCACACGAACACTATCCCACACACTCCAGGGACTATTTACATTTGTACCAAGAAAATTAACCAACAAACCCGTACGTCTTTGGAGTGTGGGAGGAGACCGAAGATCTCGGAGAAAACACATGCGGTCACGGGGAGAACGTGCAAACTCCGTACAGACAGCACCCGTAGTCGGGTTCGAACCTGGGTCCCGGGCGCTGTGAGGCAGCAACTCTACCGCTGTGTCACCCTGTGGTCAACATTAATGGTATTAGTGGAGAGCAATGATGGGTTGTTGCAAGGGTGGGCAAGGATTGATTTGGTGACCATTACCTGGGACTGCCAACATTGGCTTCTGCTGGCTGTGTCCTTCACTCACACACGTCTGTGGTCAGCTGGGCTCGGAAGCAACAATCAGGGTGGTTGTGTGGACATAACGTATATTGGAGAAGGAACTGCAGATGCTGCTTTACACCAAAGTGCTGGAGTAACTCAGCGGGACAGGCAGCATCTCTGGAGAAAAGGAATGGGTGACGTTTCGGGTCGAGACCCTTCTTCAGACGAGGCAAGGGAGAGAGAAACTAGAATACATGATCACCCAGTTACGAAACACTTCAACTCCCCCTCCCCGTCCCACACTGACCTTCCTGTCCTGGGCCTCCTCCATTGTCAGAGTGAGGCCCAGCGCAAATTGGAGGAACAGCACCTCATGTTTGGCGGGCAGCTTACACCCCAGCGGTATGAACATTGACTTCTCTAACTCTTCTCTCTCTGTCCCTCCCCCACCCTAGTTCTCCCACTAGTTTCACTGTCCTCCTGATTAATTTGACTGTTTGTACGCATACTTGCCACCTCATCCAACAATGAACCATTCTACATTTCCTTGAACAACGTCTGCTTTGATCTGACATTTTCACACCTTACCCTTCCATATCTCTAGTCTCCCTCTCAGGGTTGAGACACTTCTCCAGTCAGGCATTCCTTCTGTCCAGAGATGCTGCCTGTCCCGCTGTGTTACTGCAGTGTGTATGTGTGTGGGTGAGTTTGTTTGTCTTTGTATATTTCAGTTACCTAGACATGTTCCTGGAGAGATTCCTGGTGTCGGCTGACGAGCACTTCATGCCGGGGTTCCCTGTCATCTACTACGTGTTTGTGGATGACCTGGCCAAGCTGAGAAGGATCAGCGCGAGGCTGAGTAACAGAGGGATGTTGTGGGAAGTGGCTGTGGAGAAGCAGAGGCGATGGCAGGATAACTCCATGTCACGCATGAAGCTGATCAAGGAGTTGATCGAGACTCGAGTGAAGAATGAGGCGGATTACATCTTCTGCTTCGATGTGGACCAGCATTTCAGTGGGCGCTTTGGCACGGAGGCGCTGGGCGATTCGGTAGCGCTACTCCACGCCTGGTTCTACAGGAGGCCCAGGTTCCTGTACACGTACGAGACTAACCCGCTATCCACGGCTTACCTGCAGAGTCGCGGTGACTTCTATTATCATGCGGCCGTGTTTGGTGGTACGTGGCAGAACGTGAGGCGGTTGACCGAGGCCTGTCACAGGGGCATCTTGCAGGACAAGCAGCGCAAGGTGGAGGCACAGTGGCACGATGAGAGCCATCTCAACAAGTACTTCTGGCTTCACAAACCCACCAAGATCTTGTCTCCAGAATACTGTTGGGATCCTGCCATAGGCTGGCGTACTGACATCCACATCTTCCGGCTGCAGTGGGTCAGGAAACAGTACGGGGCCAGTCGGCCACTCGTCTGACCGGCCGACAAATTGCATCCATCGATTATTCAATTAGTTTTAGTTAGAGATACAGCACGGAAACAGGCCCTTCGGCCCACCGAGTCCGCGCTGACCAGCGATCCCCCTACAAGAACAACACCCTGCACACACTAGGGCCAATTTACACTACACCTACAAACCTAGAAATATGCATTTCTGCAGCCTTCGCTCAAACCAAACTGTTTGAATGACAATAAAAGGCATTCTATTTCTAGGTTTGTAGGTTAATTGGTTTGGTATATGTGTGAATTGGCCCTAGTGTGTGCAGGGTGTTGTTCTTGTAGGGGGATTGCTGGTCAGTGCAGACCCGGTGGGCCGAAGGGCCTGTACGTCTTTGGAGTGTGGGAGGAAACCGGAACATCACGCTAGAGGCAGGAAACATGTTCACGATGTTGGGGGAGTCCAGAACCAGGGGCCACAGTTTAAGAATAAGGGGTAGGCCATTTGGAACGGAGATGAGGAAACACTTTTTCACCCAGAGAGTTGTGAATCTGTTTCAGAAGGCAGTGGAGGCCAATTCGCTGGATGTTTTCAAGAGAGAGTTATAGTAGATAGAGCTCTTAGGGCTAGCGGAATCAAGGGATATGGGGAGAAGGCAGGAACGGGGTACTGATTGTGGATGATCAGCCACGATCACATTGAATGGCTGTGCTGGCTCAAAGGGCCGAATGGCCTACTCCTGCACCTATTGTCTATGTATTTATGTATCTATGTATCTAAAACCCACATAGGTCACGGGGAGAATGTACAAACTCCATATAGAAGTACCTGTGGTGAGGATCGAACCCGGGTCTCTGGCGCTGTGGCCCTCACCCAGCAGTCACGTGTGGATTCCGTGCATGAAAAAGTTGCTCAACTCCGCCCTAACCATCTGCCTTATTTACTTCAGGCGCACCAGTCCACAAAACAACGTTGCCTATTTCCTTCGCTCCATAGATGCTGCTGCACCCGCTAAGTTTCTCCAGCACTTTTGCCTACATTTGATTTTCCAGCATCTGCAGTTCCTTCTTGAACAATTTACGTGCTTTCCCCTTCTCACCCTCTTTACAATGGCACTGAAGCTTGAATGAGGAAGAATTGAATAGGAACTATAGTTTGTTACAATTCCCTGATCAGTTCAGTTCAGTTTAGTTTATTGTCATGTATACTGAAGTACAGTGAAAAGCTTTTGTTGTGTGCCAACCAGTCAGCGGAAAGATAATACATATTACAATCGAGCCATTTACAGTATGCAAATACATGATAAAGGAATAACATTTTGTGCAAGGTAACGCCAGCAAAGTGCGATCAAAGGTAGTCTGAAGGTCACCAATGAGGTAGATAGTAGTTCAGGACTCTTCTCTGGCTGTGGTAGGATGATTCAGTTGCCTGATAACAGCTGGGAAGAAACTGTCCCTGAATCTGGAGGTGTGCGTTTTCACACTTTTATACATTTTGCCCGGTGGGAGAGGGGAGAAGAGGGAGTGGCCAGGGTGCGACTCGTCCTTGATGATGCTGGTGGCCTTGCCGAGGCAGCGTGAGGTGTAGATGGAGTCAATGGAAGGGAGGTTGGTTTGTGTGATGGTCTGGGCTACGTCCACAATTTGCTGCAATCTCCTACGATCTTGGATGGAGCTGTTCCCAAGCCAATGCATCCTGGTACGTTGCTTAGAATGGTTGAATGGTACTTGAATAGCCATCCTTTGAGTCAACATGTCCTCCTAACAAGCAGCACCTCAACAAGTTGCCCTTCACCATTGCCTTGGTGCTGGGAATGTGAAGAGAATTCTCCAATGGCCTTTGTGCAGGTCGGGGATCCCAGATGATGTAGAAGGAGAAGATGAGGTGAAGCAGCCAGGAACTGCAGATGCTGGTTTACATCGAAGATAGACACAACATGCTGGAGTAACTCAGCGGGTCAGGCAGCATCTCTGGAGAAAACGAATAGGTGACGTTTCGGGTTGAGACCCTTCTTCAGACTGGGCATTCTGAGTGAGGACAAATGTGTTCAAAGAATTCCCCTGACTCTCAGTCTGAAGAAGGGTCTCGACCGGAAACGTCACCCATTCCTTCTCTCCAGAGATGCTGCCTGTCCCGCTGAGTTACTCCAGCACTTTGTGCCTATCTTCATTTTGAATAAACTTGCTCTGTGAATTACATATAGACCCATTAAGGTCAGCACTGATTTCTACATTATTTTGATGTCATTAGTAGTTTGCAAATCTTCCTCTTTGGAGACAAAACTGTCTGTTTGATTTGTGTTGAATAAATGTGTCATTTTGACAGATATTTACATTTTTGAAATAAAAGAATACTTGCGTTTACTTTGGTTCCTCCTCGTCTCCTGAGTTTTCAGCCCAGTCGGGCATCGGTGATTGTATTGATTGAAAGATACAGCAGGGAAATAGGCCATTCGGCCCATTGAATCCATGCTGACCATCGATCACCCAATAACACTGGTTCTATGTTAGAAACATAGAAAATAGGTGCAAGGGTAGGCCATTCGGCCCTTCGAGCCAGCACCGCCATTCAATGTGATCATGGCTGATCATCCACAATCAGTAACCCGTTCCTGCCTTCTCCCCATATCCCTTGATTCCGTTGGCCTTAAAAGTTAAATCTAACTCTCTCTTGAAGATGTTATCTCACTTTTACCCTCAATGATGACCTGGTGAGTATGAATGTTGTGCCATGTATTTGGCAGCTGGACAGATGGATGAGACTGGTTCCCTGTTACTGGGTGAGTGAGCCCTGTAGTTTACGCAGCAATGTGAGATCAGGTGTGGTTACCATGGAGTGGAGGACAAGGAGCTCGGCATATGCGAGCTGCACATGCTGGGCGGTTTGGCCCGCGGCTGGACTCTGGGTCAACGGGGCGTCGCGGAGACGTCAGGAGTCCGACGTCGAGAAGGTCGGGCCAGCGGTCGATGAGGGTCGGCGATGGAGGGCGGGACACGTGGGAGCTGGAGGACGGACACACCGCTGGGAACAACAGGGGATCCCGTGTGTGGGGCGAACCACCAGCAACTAAGTGGGGCCATAAATGTGTGTGAATGTGTGTGAGTGATTGGTGGTGATCGGAGGGGCCGTAGGCGCAGATTGGCAGCCACGCTTCCGTCAGTCTGCCCCAGGGCAGCTGTGGCTACAGAAGTAGCTCACCACCACCGAGTGTGACTGAGGAGTGAATGAATAATGCGATGTAAAGCGCCTTGAGTATTAGAAAGGCGCTATATAAATCCCATCCATTATTATTATTATTATAAATGGAATGTGTGAAAAATGGAAACTTTGTTGGTGCCCTTGATGTGATGACTCTTTGCATACCTTGTGTAGGAAGGAACTGCAGGTGCTTTAAACCCAAGGTAGACACAAAACGCTGAAGTAACTCAGCGGGACAGGCAGCATCTCTGGAGGGAAGGAATGGGTGATGTTTCTGGTCAAGACCCTTACCTTGGGTAGGTAAAACAAAGAATACCGCTGGGACTTGACACATGTCACAATAGGGACACGGTGCTCTGACCCGACAGGCCCCTCGACACGAGTAGTAGCAGTCAAACATGGGACAAGAGCGGTCCCGTACAGGACAAACAAGTTTAGCACAGAAAATGGGATGCCCGGCTAATACATGAGAGTTGGCAACCTAACTGTGAGCAGACTGTCATGCATTAGGTTGGAAGCATCCGTGTGAACCTGAGTGCCTTATTACCCCAATATGAATGAATGAATGAATAAGTGTATTGGCCAGGTATTCACATACAAGGAATTTGCCTTGGTGCTCCGCCCACAAGTGACAACATGACATACAGTGACAGCTACGAATGATACATAAAACATTAAACACTAATAATAAAACATTATTGATTAAACATGTGAATTAAATAAAATAATTCAGGACAGGACAGGTAAGAGTTTGTGTGGAGTAACAAATATACTGGGTTAAATAATGTCAGGAGGCTTCCAAAAAGCGGGTTGAAGGACATGGCCATTATTAGTAGAATTAGGCCATTCGGCCCATCAAGTCTATTCTGCCATTCAATCATGGCTGATCTATCTATCCCTCCTCACCCCTAATGGATAGGTGACGTTTCCGGTCGGGACCCTTCCTCAGACTCCAACCTAAAACATCAGCTATCCATATTCTCCAGAGATGCTGCCCATCCCGCTGAGTTACTCCAGCAATTGTGTCCATCTTCGGTGTAAACCAGCATCTGCAGTTCCTTTCTACACCATAAAAATAGCCATTGACTTGGCCGTTGGTGATATAAACACAGCACAATGTTCCTGGAATATCGATCGCTCCCATTCACAGCCACCCTGTGGAGCTCATGTGGATCAGTACAATGGGCCATACAGGGAGACCACTAGCAAATAACTAGAACACACAGCTGGACACATTTTTAAAAACACATTTATTTTTTTATCCTGATTTGCAGGTGTTTGGAATCTTCAGAAACTCGGTGTCAGATCACCTTAATTGTTCATCATTTTCTGCAAAGTAAAATAATTACTGTTAGAATAGATTTATTAATGTAAATTGTCCCTAGTGTGTGTAGGATAATGTTAGTGTGCGGGGAGCACTGGCTAGTGCAGACTCTGTCGACCGAAGGGCCTCTTTCTATGCTGTATCTCTAAACTAAACTAAACTAAACTAAACTGGGTGTGTAGGAAAGAACAGCAGATGCTGGTTTAAATCGAAGATAGACACAAAAAGCTGGAGTAACTCAGGGGGTCAGGCAGCATCTCTGTAGAGAAGGAATGGGTGACGTTTCGGGTCAAGACCCTTCTACAGACTGACCCGTTTCGGGTCGGACTCCGTTTCAGTCTGAAGAAGGGTCCCGACCCGAAACGTTACTTCTCTCCAGAGATGCTGCCTGACCCGCTGAGTTACTCCAGCTTTTTGTGCCTAAATAGGGGTTCGATTCTGACTTGGGGTGCTAGATGCTGGATCGAACATCTCCAATGTAGTAAAGTGGTCCATAACACACTCCCAGCAGGAACTAGAGAGTGGTCCTGAGCTCCAATCTTCCTCACGGGAGATCCTTGGAGTATCCTTAACCAGACTTTATTTATCTTGAGCTGACTGTTATTCCCTTATCATGTCTCTGTACACTGTGAACGGCTGGATTGTAATCATGTATTGTCTTTCCGCTGACTGGATAGCACGCAACAAAAGCTTTTCACTGTACCTCTGTACACGTGACAATAAACCAAATGAAACTAAGTCCAACTACAGGAGCATTACCAGACCCAGTTTTGATACTGAACCACCGAAGGAGGCAGGCTTTATGCAGGGGTTTAAATGATAGATCCCCAAATCCTGAGCCTATGGGAGCTGGAGGTACAGCCATCAGGAGTGAAATAAAGGAAAGTAGGGATGACAGGAGAGTTGGAGAAAGCAGAGCCACAAAGCAGATACAAGGAACTGCAGGAGCTGGAAACTGGAGCAAAACACAAAGTACTGGAGGAACCCCAGCCTGACCCAAAATAGACACAAAATGCTGGACCTAACGGGTCTGAAGAAGGGTCTGGGCCTGAAACGTAACCCGTTCCTTCTCTCCAGAGATGCTGCCTGTCCCGCTGAGTGACTCCAGCACCTTGTGCCCACCTTCAGCTGTTCACTGTACCCCAGTACAGGTGACACTAGACTACACTGCAACTCCAGCCACCACTCTAGTGAGGACCGTCTCTGTACTCAGGTACCTCATTGATCCAGTCGTTGTAGGCGGACACACGTGTGAACACAGTTGGTTTGTTCTTGTGGCTGCAACTAGATGAACCGAAGCTGACCACACCATGCACCTCCCACATTCCATCAGCATTGCGGCAGTTCAGAGGCCCACCAGAATCCCCCTGGTTTTAACCAAAAATTATTTAGTTAATTAATTACAATGATACAAAATAATTCATAACAAAATCCACCACATCCCTCCCCCGCGGTGCCCAGCGGTCCCGGAAACCCCCCAGGGTGCCCGAGGACAGGGCGTAGTTCCACCTGGGCGCGGACGTAACCCCGGACAAGGGGCAGGCAACCGGCTCGGGCAGAGTCCTCCACCGCCTGGTGCCGTGACTCGCAGGTGGCCAGCTTGGGCAGGCCCAGGAGCAAACCCAACCAGGACATCTTCGGCCCCAAACCCTCTCCCCTACGCACAGGGTGTCCAAAGATGAGGATGATGGGTGTGAAGAGCAAGAAGGCAAGGAGCAGCCCCTTTAGATATTGGAACAGTGGCTGCAGCCTCACACACTCCATATACACGTGGTACACAGACTCTTCAATGGAATCAAGGGATATGAGGAGAAAGCAGGAACGGGGAACTGATTTTGGATGATCAGCCATGATCATATTGAATGGCAGTGCTGGCTCGAAGGGCCGAATGGCCTCTACTCCTGCACCTATTGTCTATGTTTCTATGTTTCTTCCAGCCCGCAATAGTGACAGGCGGCTGGCGATCTGTGAACCGGGATAGGAACAGGTTGCACGGGACTCGTCGATGCAGTACCCTCCCCCCTGGTCCACGATGTAGAGGGACCCCCAGCCCCAGAGACCCCCAGCCCCAGAGACCCCCAGCCCCAGAGACCCCCAGCCTGGGGTGGGGAGCACAAACACGGATCAGCCACTGCAAGGGTGGACTGCGGTGGATCGGGGAGACCACTGTAGACCGGGGGAATCCGCTGGTGAACTCACGTTACATCCAGAGGCAAGACCGTCACCACCGGCACAAACCATGGATTCCTTCACCATCATCCACCACCAGCTAGGCTGGGAGCAAGTGGCGTGGTCCACCGCGGGTAGTAACGCCTGCTGTAGGATGTTGGACACAGTGCCCCCCGCTGCAAGGCAACAAAAACAGTCAGTCACATCCACCCTTCCCCCTTGCTCTGCCCATTGCAGTGGGCACGGTGGCGCAGAGGTAGAGTTGCTGCCTCACAGCGCCAGAGACCCGGGTTCCATTCTGACCACGGGTGCTGTCTGTACGGAGTTTATACATTCACCCCGTGACCTGTGTGGGTTTCCTTCAGGAGCTCCGGTTTCCTCCCACACTCCAAGGCCATACAGATTTGTAGGTTCATTAGCTCAGTATAAATGTGAATTGTCACACTTGCTCGGGTTAAACTCCAATAAGTCGTCCAATAGTTATAACCATTTTATAATTCCGGGCAAAAATTGTTACGGGGTGAAGGCAGGAGAATGGGCTTGAGAGGGAAAGATGGGTCAGCCATAATTGAATGGCGAGTAGATTTGATGGGCCGAATGGCCTAAATCTTCTCCAATTGCTTATGAACTAATGACTCTAACAAACCTGCATTGCCTAGACATGCCGATACATTTGGATCAAGGAGTTTAGTTTGGATACTTGTGTTGAGAAACATTGGTATTCATTGTATAGACATGATCCACTTCTCATGCATCTGATGGACTCACCCTTCAGCAGTCCCCAGCCAGTGATATAACAACTGTAATTATTGGGTAACAGGGTGCCTGGAGCAGGTATACATCCCACATTCACTTTGTCGTTCAGGACCACCGGTTCAGCGAGTTTGACCAGGGCGATATCATAACTGGCAAAAGAATGACAAATATTTCAGCGCTGACATTTACCTCCCTGAACACGTTTTCTTTTTGACGGCCACAACGCGGAAACAGGCCCTCCGGTTCACCGAGTCCACGCCGACCAGTGATCATACGTACACTAGCACTATCCCACACCCCGGGGACAATTTTTACAATTTTTACCCAAGCCAATTAACCCACAAACCTGCACGTCTTTGGAGTGTGAGAGGAAACTGGAGCACCCGGGGAAAAATCACGCAGTGACAGGGAGAACGTGCAAACTCCGTACAGACAGCTCCTGTAGTCAGTATTGAACCTGGATCTCTGGCGCAGCAAGGCAGAACTCTACCGCTGCGCCACCATGCCACCCTAAATCTCACCGTTCAACACCAGGCCAGTACCCCTTCAGGTCTAGACTTCTCCACTACATACCTGCACACTGACGTGGCTGTCTGCTTCAACTCTACTGTGGAGCACACATCTACAGGCATCTATTTGCAGTCATTATTTTATAACTCGATGCAATAGAATATTTAAAGCAGTGAAACAGGCCAATTGGCCCAAGGTGTCCACGCCAGTGTTTATCCCTGCATGAACCTTCTCAGACCTCCTCTTCTTGCCCCCACCGTGTCACCCCCTCCTTGCAGGTTCCCCTTCAACATGCCGCCCCTACACCTCCATCGCTGGCTCCGCGGACAGCTGACCGTTTCCCATTGGTCACTCACCCGTTGGCGGCAAAGATCATGCTGAACTTCTCATGAGGGATGAGCTTCTCAACTGGAGCGTAGACCGAGCCGGCTTCATCCTCAGACAGGAACTGCTTGCCCAGGCCCACCCTGTACGTGTACTTGTTGCTGCAGGTAGACAAGAATGTTACACACACGTTACACACACATGTCACACACATGTCACACACACGTTACACACACGTTATACACATGTTACACAGAGTAACACACACGTTACACACACGTCACACACATGTCACACAGAGTAACACACACGTTACACACACGTTACACACACGTTACACACACGTTACACACATGTTACACACACGTCACACACACGTCACACACACGTTACACACACGTTACACACATGTTACACACACGTTACACACACGTTACACACACATTATACACATGTTACACAGAGTAACACACACGTTATACACACGTTACACAGAGTAACACACACGTTACACACACGTCACACATACGTCACACGCACGTTACACACACGTTACACACACGTTATACACACGTTACACAGAGTAACACACACGTTACACACACGTCACACATACGTCACACGCACGTTACACACACGTTACACACACGTTACACACACGTTATACACACGTTACACAGAGTAACACACACATTACACACACGTCACACACACGTTACACACACGTTACACACACGTTACACACACGTTACACACATGTTACACACGTTACACACACGTCACACACACGTTACACACACGTTACACACATGTTACACACACGTTACACACACATCACACACACATTGCACACACGTCACACACACGTCACACACATGTCACACACATGTTACACAGAGTAACACACACGTCACACACACGTCACACACACGTTACACACACTTTACACACATGTCACACACATGTTACACACGGCATTACACATTTACACAGTGGCACACAACTAGAACCCCCTCCCGGGGCTTGGAGTGGGGACTGAGATGATGGGGAGAACATTCTTTCATCGGAGGCACTATGATGAGGAATTCCTTGAGCATCCATAGAATGGAAGACTGCTCTGTGAGGAGGGTCTATCATTGGCCTTGATATTGGGTGCACTGATCATATCTGGCACTTGAACGGCGTTTTCATAAGTTTTAGGAACAGAATTAAGCCATTCGGCCCATCAAGTCTACTCCGCCATTCAATCATGGCTGATCTATCTCTCCCTCCTAACCCCATTCTCCTGCCTTCTCCCCATAACCTCAGACAAGAATCAAACATGACCACAACTTATGATCTCAGCTGTTCCAAACTGTTCTAATTGAAAACTGAACGTGTCGGAAAGAATTGCAGATGCTGGTTTAAATTGAAGATAGACACAAAATGCTGGAGTAACTCAGCGGGACAGGCAGTCTGATGAAGGGTCTCGACCCGAAACGTCACCCATTCCTTCTCTCCAGAGTTGCTGCCTGTCCCGCTGAGTTACTCCAGCATTTTGTGTCGAGTGCAAACTGAGTCTGTCCTCATCTCAGCCACAAAGTGGCCACAGACGGCTAGACGGGTCACTGCAGACCAACTGCATAGTGCACCTTGTTCTCAGTGTGGGTGAACGTGAGGGGACTCCTGTGCAATCTTCACTGCGGCTGCTCCAAGCTGCGCTAACCAGCTAATAACACAAACCTGCAGGAAATACATCTCACATTTTTATAGAACTAACCACCATGGAACTTCGGCAGCTTAAAATAAACACTAGATAATCACAATCTACTGGAGTAACTCTGTGGGCCAGGCAACATATCTGGAGAGAAGGAATAGGTAATGTTTTGGGTCGGAACCCTTCTTCAGACTGACACCTATACCTTTTCACATTGGTTCAATTGAAGAAGGGTCTTGACCCAAAATGTCACCTATCCATGTTCTCCACAGATGCTGCCTGACCCGCTGAGTTACTCCAGCACTCTGTGAAACGTCACCTATCCATGTTCTCCACAGATGCTGCCTGACCCACTGAGTTACGGTGCAGCAGCATCTATGGAGCTAAGGAAATAGGCAACGTTTCGGGCTGAAACCCTTCTGGAAATAGGCAACGTTTCGGGTCGAAACCCGGAAGGGTTTCGGCTCGAAACTTTGCCTATTTCCTTAGCTCCACAGATGCTGCTGCACCCGCTGAGTTACTCCAGCACTCTGTGAAACGTCACCTATCCATGTTCTCCACAGATGCTGCTGTACCCGCTGAGTTACTCCAGCACTCTGTGAAACGTCACCTATCCATGTTCTCCACAGATGCTGCCTGACCCGCTGAGTTACTCCAGCACTCTGTGAAACGTCACCTATCCATGTTCTCCACAGATGCTGCCTGACCCGCTGAGTTACTCCAGCACTCTGTGAAACGTCACCTATCCATGTTCTCCACAGATGCTGCCTGACCCGCTGAGTTACTCCAGCACTCTGTGTCTATCTTCAACTAACTGTAGGATCAGTACAGCAGGACAGATCTGGCCAGGAGCAGCCCACCAACGTTGATCTTGAAAGCTAACGGGCAAATTCGGTGAGACACGTACTTGATGCAATGTGCAGCGGTCATGACCCATCTGGGGTCAATCAGTGACCCCCCACACGTGTGGCTCCAACGACCTTCTCGAGAAATCTGGAGGGAGATCTGCAAGAAATTCCAATGTCCTTCTTCAAAAAATGTTTCATAAGAAAAAAACAGCCTCATGTACATGTACACCTGTCACTTCAGGTAGCCCCGGCATTCCCTCTCCTTCAGGTAGCCCCGGCATTCCCTCTCCTTCAGGTAGCCCCGGCATTCCCTCTCTCTCTCTATCCCTCCTCCACTCAAGTCGCACCAGCTTCTCGTTTTCACCCAACAAACAGCTAACAATGGCCTGTTCCCTTTATCATTGTTACTTTTTTGCTGGATAGCTACCAAGTGGTCACAGGAGTGGAAGGCAACCTCATCTCCATTACACAGCTACATCTCTTCACCAGATAAAAGCTGGCCAGGGTCTGAGCTCCCCAGAGGAGCATGGGTGAAGCTCAACAGACTTGGTACTGGAGTTGGGCGTTTCAATGCCAGCGTGTGGAGATAGGGGCTCCCTCCACCAGAGCCCAGCCTGTGAATGTGGAGCAGAACATCAGACAGCCAACCATGTCATCTCTGGGTGCCCGCTCTCCCACCCACCACATGGAACTGTGTCAGGGCCTGGCAGACATTGACGCCAACACAGACAACAACCTGGCTGCTCAACACCCGGTTTGAGATCTAACTGTTCCTTTGGTTTATGATTCATTCGCAAGAAGAGGAAGACTTTTTTGCATATCTTTCATTCAATATTCTTTATCTCTCCACATCATCGTCTATATCTCTTGTTTCCCTTATCCCTAACCAGACTGACCGGAAACGCCACCCATTCCTTCTCTCCAGAGATGCTGCCTGTCCCGCTGAGTTACTCCAGCATTTTGTGTCTACCTTCATGTACATGGTTTTCCAAAGAGAACCTCCCCAGTCTGTGTGGAGAACTTTGCCAGTGGCTGCAGCTCAGAGCGAACGTTATCATTGGTACACGTCCTCCATCAGTGACCACCGCTCACAGATCAGGAACGGGATCTCCGGCCGATTGTTGCCGGTCGGTGTTGAACCTTGGTGAGACTTGGCCGGGATCAGCGACTCTTAACGTGGATATAGTTTAGAGATCAGCGCAGAAACAGGCCCTTCGGCCCACCGAGTCTGCGCTGCCCAGCGATCCCCGCACACTAACACTATCCTACCCACACTAGGGACAATTTCCAATTTTACCAAAGCCAATTAACCTACAAACCTGTACGTCTGTGGAGTGTGGGAGGAAACTGGAGATTCCGGAGAAAACCCCACGCGGGTGATGGGGAGAACGTACAAACTCCGTACAGACAGCGCCCATAGTCAGGATCAAACCTGGTCTCTGACGCTGTGAGGCAGCAGTTCTACCCGCTGCACCACCGTGCCCATCAATCTGAAACAGGGCTTCCACAGACCTCGTGATGATAAAACTCAACAATTCAAACATGTCGAACTACCAGAGACTTTAAAGACCGATGCGGTTTGGTTTGTGTGTTGACGTACCTGCCATGGCCAACTGTGGGGTCTGGCATCCACACCACCGACCACCTTGGCGAGGATGGGTTGGTACGTAGGAGTACCACAACCGTACACTGCAACAGATGGCATTGTGTCAGCTTCAAGGCCTTGTCTTTGCAATGTAGCCTCGACTCTCCACCCAAACCCACCCCTGCCCGACAGATGCAGAGGCCCAATCATCCAACCCCTACTGTAACCTGGCTGAATTAGAACAAGACCTCCAATAAGCTAACAAAATGTGTGGGCAGGAACTGCAGAATCTGGTTTACACTGAAGATAGACACAGAGTGCTGGAGTAACTCTGCGGGTCAGGCAGCATCTGTGGAGGAAAAGAAATAGGTGGCGTTGCAGATCGGGACCTTTCTTCAGACGTCTGAAGAAGGGGTTTGATTCAAAATGCCAGCTATCCTTTAAATCCAGAGATGTTGCCTGACCCGCTGAGTTACTCCAAGTCAGGGGATATGGGGAGAAGGCAGGAACGGGGTACTGATTGGGGATGATCAGCCATGATCACATTGAATGGCAGTGCTGGCTCGAAGGGCCGAATGGCCTACTCCTGCACCTATTGTCTGTTATCTATTGTCTATTGGATCAATTCCCCTCATGATCTTATCCACCTCGAATAGATCACCCCTTAGCCTGAAGAAGGGTCCCGACCCGAATCGTCCTAAATCTTCTCAGCACACTTTCCAGCAATGACATCTTTCCTTCTATTTTCAGTGTTGTTTCAGATTTACAACCAATTCTTGAAAGCGTTTCCCAATTTTATAGATTACAAAGATGCTTCCTCTTTCTGTTCATCATTCCTTTGCTTTTAGCTCTTGGACTTCTGCTTGAAATTGGGGAACTGGAAGTCCCCCCTGCTATTAAGTGGCTCCAATGGTCAGTGGGGGATGCAAGGGTGATCTTTGACCCATAATAATGACTTTAAGAAACACTGCCGATGACCCTTCGAACCACAACTAAGATGGGAGCTAAATTTACTGTAGTTACCACGAGGACTCACCGGTTGTAACGAGCAGGGCAACCAGGGCAAAACGCATCATGTTTGCTAGGTGCTGGGCCTCCACACACACCTGGTGATGGATATTTATACCTGAATAATCATTGACCTTCAGGTAGAAGTGACACGTTCTTAATTGTGGGAAAAACAACATGTAGTTTAATAACAACATGAAGATTAATAACTCTCAATCGATCAGACAAAGTGTCTTCTGTATCTTAAACAAGCATGAAAACAAACAAGTCCTGACCCCCTCCTCTCACCTCAGGGAAAAATAACTAAGTTTAGATCAGCAAATGGGAATTAGAAAATGAGGGGAGGGGGGAGAAGAGATGAACTTTTGGGGAATCCTGCACCAGCACTCCCAAGACCCTTTGCACCTCCGATTTCTGGATTTTCTCCCCATTTAGAGAATAGTCTATGCCTTTATTCCCATGACTCCACACTTTGCTACACTATATTCCATCTGCCACTTCTCTGCCCACTCTCCCAACCTGTCCAAGTCTTCCTGTGGAGTCCCTGCTTTCTCCACACTACCTGTCCCTCCACCTATTGTCGTATCACCCGCAAACTTGGCCACAAAGCCTTCAATCCCCTCGTCCAAACCATGGCTGATGTATCTCTCCCTCTCAACCCCATTCTCCTGCCTTCTCCCCGTAACCTCGTGTGTCTGCAATGCCCAAGAACTGATATGGAGCAAAGCGAAGGTTTGTGATTAGTTTGATTGGTTTGTTTTGAACTTTTTATCTACAGTTGGCACCTCCTGATTATAGTTTGAGCCGCTCGCTGCTATAATCAGTCAGATTACCAGTTTGCTGCTTATTAAATGAAACAAGAATAACACTGCAACAACTGTAGTAATGACCCCCCTTTCTCCTCTCATTTTAAATGAGGTCATTGTTTCAATAATGATCTTTTGATCAACACATCGATGACCCAGAGAAAACGCGGTGAATCAGAGGAAGGGAATAAAGGAATAAAAAGTTTGCAGTGAAGTTCATCCAGATCTCCACATTAATAACAAAATATAATGTCGTCTGATTCTTAAACTGCACAATGAGAATCCAATTAGAGACCTTCAAATCGCACACAGCCGCAGCAGGTGATAGATATGGTTTAGAAGTTCAAGGCATGCATTCACACAGTTTGTGTACAGGGTTTGTGTGGATTGTGGGAAGATGTGCTGAGAATGCACATGTTCCGTCAAGGCCCTGACACCAATCAGCCGCAGCAGAGCTGGACAGGTGAAGGTAACAAGCCACCTGGCCATTCCCCACTGCCTTAATGGAGTACAACATGCTGGAGTAACTCAGCGGGACAGGCAGCATCTCTGGAGAGAAGGAATGGGTGGCGTTTCGTGTCTAGACCCTTCTTCAGATCTAGTTTTCACACATAGGGTGGTGGGTGCATGGAGCGAGCTGCAGAAGAAGTTGTTGAGGCTGGGACTATCCCAACATTTAAGAAACAGTAAGAGGAATATCAAGTATCAAGAATCCTTATTGTCATTCAGACTTTTCAGTCTAAACAAAATGTTGTGCCTTGCAGTCAGAACATAGAATAAAATAACAAAACACACAATAAACACAGATTTAACATCTACCAGGCACCTCCTCACTGTGATGGAAGGCAAAAGTCTTAAGTCCTTGTCTCTTCCCTCCTCTATCCAAGTACATGGATAGGGCAGGTTTGGATGGATACGGGCCAAACGCGGGACTGGTGAAGCTGGGACATGCTGGCCAGGTTGGGAAAGTTGGGCCGAAGGGCCTGTTTCCGCACTGTATCACTCTACGACTCTATGACATTTATTCTCTCTGGCAAATCATTCCGTGCTTGAAAACCAACTTGACAAGTTGAAGAATATCCTGTTGTGCAAGATTTGTCACAGCCTGAATGAAGGTGATGGGTGTGGCTGAGAGTTGACTGATCTCCCCCCCACCCCCACCTCCTCAATCTTTGCACATACCCAAAGCCTTACCACGCCTCACTTTAGTTTGATGTTTCATGTTTCAGGTATTTCGTGGTTTTTACGACTGTTGACAAATTAATTTTCCTCCTGGGATTATTAAAGTTCTATCGTATAGTATCAAAAATTCCATCGCAGCGATTAGGCTGACTGTGCATGTGTACAAAGTTAACCGCAGACGCTGGTTTACATCGAAGGTAGACACAAAATGCTGGAGTAACTCAGCGGGACAGGCAGCATCTCTGGAGAGAAGGAATGGGCGAAACTCTAATTCTTCAGATTATGACCTGAAAATTCACCCATTCCTTCTCTCCAGAGATGCTGCCTGTCCCGCTGAGTTACTCCAGCATTTTGTGTCTATCTTCAATCTTCGGTGTAAACCAGCATCTGCAGTTCCTTCATTGCTCACTACAGAAGCTCTTCATGCAACTCATGCAGTGTTTGTGGTAATGTCACACCCACAATTTAACTGTGTATTTGCCGAATTAAAAATTGAACCTTTAAATACAAGAGCTGAACATGTACAGATCTGTGTGACACTAAACACTGGGAGTTGTCGAGTGAGTTACTGCTTTTATTAAATACTGCAGATAAATGACTTGGCAGATGTCACCGAGAATGAGAATAAAGCTCAATTGTTTCAGCAACTTGGTTTACTTCAGTTCAGTGATACAGTAACAGGCCCTTCGGCCCATCGAGTCCATGCCACCCAGCACACAAACACTATCCTACACACACCAGGGACAATTTACAATGATATAAAGCCAATTAACTGTACGTCTGTGGAGTGTGGGTGGGTGGAAACCAAAGATCTCGGAGAAAACCCACGCAGGTCACGGGGAGAACGTACAAACTCCGTACAGACAGCACCCATGGATGGTCAGGATCGAACCCGGGTCTCTGGCGCTGTGAGGCAGCAGCTCTACCCGCTGCGCCACTGTGCAGCCCAAACTTTTGTTGCGGGCTATCCAGTCAGCGGAAAGACAATACATGTTTACAATCGAGCCATTTACAGTGTATAGATACATGACAAGGGAATAACGTTTAGTGCAAGGTAAAGCCAGCAAAGTTTGATCAAGGATAGTCCAAGGGTCACCAATGAGGTAGATAGTAGTTCAGCACTGCTGTCTGGATGTGGTTCTGATTACTTCAGACGAACAGAGTTCTACCGTGTGGAAACAGGCTCTTCTGCCCAACATATCCCATCTATACTAGACCCACCTATCTGCATTTAGCGCATATCCCTTCAAACCTGTCGCATTTATGCACCAGTCCCAAACGTTGCAATAGTCCCAGGCTCAACTTCCTCTTCTGGCAGCTCGTTCCATACACCCACCACCCTTTGTGTGAAAAAGAGAATGACTTAGCAGATGCCATGGATATGAGAATAAAGCTCCATTGATCCAGCAACTGATGGCTCTTTTGCTGAACATGTTTGTCATGTTGGGTTTCCACTGTAAAGTTTGGCCTGTCAACACCGATAATTCCCGCATCGTTTCTCAGGAACAATCTGGAGTCAGTGTTGCTGCTGTTATCCCAATGCCCTTGTCAACACATGTGTTTAACCATTCATTCAAGCCATGCCTGAGATAATACGCACAGTCCAATATTTGGACTGAGATCATAATCTGATACTTGATCCTACTTCTTGCTTCTTGGTTTGTGAACCTACCTCTGCCCTTCTGAACACATCCAGCAACCGCTTGAGGACAGGCATCGGACGCTATGGAGTAGCGATGAAGACGTGGGGCCTCGTGGACAACGAGCTCCTCCTGCGAGTGTGGGGACCCAACACAGACAGTGGAGCACATGGTCACCAGTTGCCCCAAACACCGGCCACCCAATGGTTGACCTGGACGATGACACGTTGGCTTGGCTCGCCTCAACGGAGCTGCAGGTCTAAAAGACATACGACAGAAGAAGAAGAAGAACACATCCAGCTTGTGTGAATATCATGCTGGCAATGAATAAGCTACAAGGCTGCCAGGGGTTCTGACCCAAACGTCACCTGTTCCTTCTCTCCAGAGATGCTGCCTGACCCGCTGAGTTACTCCAGCACTTTGTGTTTATATTGAGTGTGAAGCAGCATCTGCAGTTCCTTCCTACACAACCAGGCTACCAGGATGTACAGGTTCACCAATATCCATCCACCTGAGCTCAGATTACCCTGGAACGGTTCATCAGGGCACAAGATGTCAGCGAGGACCACATGATTGGCAGAGGAGGGTTAGCAGAACAGGTTGGATAAATGGGATTGGATCCATTCCCTAGGGTAGGATTTCCATTTGGAAGGGAATGGGATAATTCGGGATAGTGAGCATGGCTTTGTACATGGCAGGTCGTGTCTTGCTAACTTGATCCAGTTTTTTTGATGAGGTGGCAAGGATTGATGAGGGTAAGGTGGTGGATGTTATCTACATGGATGTTAGTAAGGCATTTGTCCCCCCATGGGAGGCTGACCCAGAAGATTAAGATGCACAGGATGACCAGTAACTTGGCCGTATAGATTCAGAACTGGCTTCCTGATGGAAGACAGAGGGTTGTGGTGGAGGGACAATACTCAGGCTGGAGTTCTGTTACCGGTGGAGTTCGCAGGTGCTGGGACCGCCGCTGCTCGTGATGTAGAGAAATGGCCTGGACATAGACATAGACTGATTGGTTAGTAAGTTTGCAGATGACACTAAGGTAACTCGGGTCACGGACTGTGAGGAAGGTTGTGAAGGTTTACAACGTGAGAGAGATCAGCTCCAGAAATGTGCGGAGGAATGGCAGATAGACTTTAATCCCAGCATTGTTGCACTTTGAGGGGTCAATATATAATGAATTGCATGACCCTTTACAGCATTGATGTACAGAGGGATCTTGAGTCCTCGCCCACCCAGAACTCCGTGAAAGTGGCGATAAAGATAGATAGAGTGGTAACGAATGTGTATTGTATGCTTGCCTTCATGGGTCAGGGCTTTGAGTAGAAGAGTCAGGAAATGATGATACAGCATCAGGGAGACTTTGGTTAGACCACATTTGGAGTTTTGCATACAGTTCTGGTTGCCCCATACTGGAAGGATGTGGTGGCTTCAGAAAAGATGCAGAGAAGGTTTACCAGAATAATGCCGTTATTAGGCAACATTAGCTACAGGGAGATGCTGGTTTAAACCGAAGATAGACACAAAATGCTGGAGTAACTCAGCAGGACAGGCAGCATCTCTGGAGAGAAGGAATAGGCGACGTTTCAGTTCGAGACCCTTCCTCAGAACGTCTCAAGCCGAAACATCACCCATTCCTTCTCTCAGTGATTTTGATTATGATTATACCTTTAATAATCCTTTACAGGAAATTACAGTGCCATGACAGCTTCAAGACAGACACAACACCACACATTTCCTCAAATAGCTTCCATACTTAACAAGTTAAAATACAAGTTAAAATACAAGTTAAAATACAATAAATGAAAAAAAAGTGCAGTTATTTATGCGCATTATATAACCTTCTAGCAGCTGGTAAACAAGACTTCCTATGTCTCTCAGTTTTGCACATTGATGCAATCAGTCTCTGACTGAAGATGCTGCTCTTGATCACCTTCAGGGCATGGAGTGGGTGAGTGGGGTTGGTCATTATTGAACCCAGTTTGTTCAGAGTTCTGGCCTCTGCCACCTGCTGGACCGTTCGTTGCTCAGCCCCGACCACTGAGCCGGCCTTCCTGATCAGCTTGTCCAGTCAGTGATGTTGCCTGTCCCGCTGAGTTAGTCCAGCATTTTGTGTGTGTGTTCTGTTGCTTGATGGAAGATCTGTACTTGGCTACAGTGAGCAACATGGTCACATTGTGTACTTGTATGTAACCAAAGGCTGACCAATTAGAATGTAAACCTGCTGTTTGCCCAACAAGAGGAGTAGACCAGGTCCACACAGCCCTCTGTGGATCTCCACGTAACCACCTCACATAGACCAGGTCCACACATCACTCTGTACGTCTCCACATAACCAGCTTATATAGACCAGGTCCACACAGCACTCTGTACGTCTCCACATAACCACCTCACATAGACCAGGTCCACACATCACACTGTACGTCTCCACATAGCCACCTCACATAGACCAGGTCCACACAGCCCTCTGTGGATCTCCACATAATCACCTGCTTCTCTCCGAAACTTTCAAAATAGGGATGTGGGAAGGATTGAAGCTTCTTTGTGGATGGCAGCGTTGTGTAGCTAGTAGAGCCACTGCCTCACAGCGCCAGCGACCAGGGTTCAGTCCTGATCCCAGCTGGTGTCTGTGTGGAGTTTGCACGTTCTCCCTGTGACCCCCACCCCTGGCTGCCACCCACATCCCACAGACATTCGTGTGGGTGGGGCGGGGTATCACGGGTCATGGGGAGAAGGCAGGAGAATGGGGATAGGAGGGAGAAATATAGCAACCATGATTGAATGGCGGTGGACTTGATGGGCCGAATGGCCTAATTCCGCTCCTATCATTTCTGAACTTATGAACCAAATGGGTTAATTCCATACAGCTCGTTCCATAAACACCGCCCTTTGTGTGAAAAACCTACCCCACAGATTCCTATTAAATATTTAAGGTGAGGTCAGGATTTAATAGGAACCTGAAGGGTAACTTTTTCACACAAAGGGTGGTGGGTACATAGACAATAGGTGCAGGAGTCTTCGAGCCAGCACCGTCATTCAATGTGATCATGGCTGATCATCCACAATCAGGACCCTGTTCCTGCCTTCTCCCATACCCCTTGATTCTGCTAGCCCTAAGAGCTAAATCTAACTCTCTCTTGAAAACATCCAGTGAATCGGCCTCCACTGCCTTCTGAGGCAGAGAATTGCACAAATTCACAACTCTCTGTGTGAAAAAGTTTTTCCTCATCTCAGTTCTAAATGGCCGACCCCTTATTCTTAAACTGTGGCCCCTGGTTCTGTATGAATGAGCTGCCTGAGGAGGTTGTTGAGGCTGGGATTATCCCAACATTTAAGAAACAGTTAGAGAAGTACATGGATTGGGCAGGTTTGTATGGATACGGGCCAAACGCGGGACTAGTGAAGCTGGGACATGCTGGCCAGTGTGGGAAAGTTGGGCCGAAGGGCCTGTTTCCGCACTGTATCACTCTACGACTATATGACATTTATTCTCTCTGGCAGGGACGGGCATGTCTGTGGAACATAAATAAGTTGCAGGCAAATCATTCCGTGCTTGAAAACCAACCTGACAAGTTGAAGAATATCCTGTTGTGCAAGATTTGTCACAGCCTGAAGGTGATGGGTGGGGCTGAGAGGAGACTGATCTCCCCCCCACCCCCACCTCCTCAATCTTTGCACATCCCCAAAGCCTTACCACGCGTCACTTTAGTTTGATGTTTCAGGTATTTTGTGTTATTTATGACTGGTGGCAAATTAATTTTCCTCCTGGGATCTAACATATAATTTCGTAAATTCCAATGCAGTAATTAGGCTGACTGTGCAAAGTTAACCACAGACGCTGGTTTACATCGAAGACAGACACAAAACACTTGAGTAACTCAGCGGGACAGGCAGCGTCTCTGGAGAGAAGGAATGGGCGACATTTCAGACTGTCTGAAGAATGTCTAAAGAAGGGTCTCTACCCGAAACGTCACCCATTCCTTCTCTCCAGAGATGCTGCCTGTCCCGCTGAGTTACTCCAGCATTTTGTGTCTATCTTCAGTTTAAACCAGCATCTGCAGTTCCTTCCTAGAACTTTGTGAGTTTGGATTTGGGGCTAGTTTAGGAAGGATGAAGAACAGAGGCTGTGACCAGGCTGATGTTGAGCTGAATAAACTTACAAAATTCTTAAGGGGTTGGATAGGCTAGATGCAGGAAGATTATTCCCGATGTTGGGGAAGTCCAGAACTAGAGGTCACAGTTTAAGCATAAGAGGGAAGTCTTTTAGGACCGAGATGAGAAAATCATTTTTTACACAGAGAGTGGTGAATCTGTGGAATTCTCTGCCACAGAAGGTAATTGAGGCCAGTTCATTGGCTATATCTAAGAGGGAGTTAGATGTGGCCCTTGTGGCTAAAGGTATGGAGAGAAGGCAGGGATGGGATACTGAGTCGGATGATCAGCCATGATCATATCAAATGGCGGTGCAGGCTCGAAGGGCCGAATGGCCTCTACTCCTGCACCTATTTTCTATGTTTCTATGAATACAAAGTCAACTCGATGCCCCTACCTGTCACTGGCCTTGGATTCTCAGTTGTGAGGAGTCACCATGGTCAACGTGACCCAGTGTAACTTTGAGCAGCTGTGAATGATCCAGGGACAACCTGCCATGTGTGCGGCACTGGCATTTCATCTCTGGAGCTAATTTGAGACCCTGATTAATCATCTGTCAGATAAGGTGGCCACAATCTCTCTATAAATGTCACTGCAGCCAGTGTCGTGCCGAGCCGGGCTGGTGGAGAGATGATCTCACTCGTGGTCGTGACTTTGCTGGTGGCTGGTGGTAAGTTAGTACATGGTTCAGTACTCACCTTGCCTAGTTTGGTCTGTTTCTCTCTGTCTCTCTCTGTCTCTCTCTTCACCAGCAAGTAATGGTCCTTTGTTGGGGAACACCACCACTGTGTGTCTAGTGCTTCCCACAAACAAACAGGACAGGGGCAGGTTGTTGACTTGAAGAGGCGATCACGAAACGACCATGGAAGGGAACTATCGCAGAGGATAGGGAAGAGATGGATAGAACAAAGGGAATATCTATGGCAGGGTGAGTTTAGAAGCTTGAGGGGGGGATCTCATTGAAACTTACCGAATAGTTAAAGGCCTGGATAGAGTGGATGTTTCCACTAGTGGGAGAGTCTAAGTCAGAGAGTACAGCCACAGAATAAAAGGACGTACTTTTAGAAAGGAGATGAGGAGGAATTTCTTTAGTCTACAGGTGGTGAATCTGTGGAATTCATTGCCACAGATGGCACAGGTAGAAGCCAAGACGATGGATATTTATAAAGCAGATTCTTGATTAGTACGGGTGTCAGGGGTTATGGGGAGAAGGCAGGAGAATGGGGTTCAGAGGGAAAGATAGATCAGGCATGATTGAATGACAGAGTAGACTTGATGGGCCGAATGGCCTAATTCTGCACCTATCACAAATGGGTTAATTCCATATAGCTTGTTCCATTCACCCACCACCCTTTGTGTGAAAATGTTACCCCTCAGGTTCCTATTAAATCTTTCCCCCTTCACCTATATCCTCTGGTTTCTCGATTCCCCAACTCTGGGCAAGAGACCCAATCTATTCCTATTAGGATTTTGTACACCTCTATAAGATCACCCCTCATCCTCCTCCGCCCTGGCAGATAAGGCAGATGATGCTTTTCCCTCTGTGTGATGAGGAACAATGACAGAGTGCTTCCCACAGGGACTCTGTTCCATTTTCCCAGTTCCTCTATATCTGATGTATTAGCTCTGGTGATGAAGCTTTCAGTGTGTGAACCATCCAATAACAAGCGGCTCGCTAGTTCTGCTGTCTCAGCTCCAGCGACGAGGGTTCAGTTCTGACCTCCAATGCTGTCTGTGTGGAGTTTACTCGTTCTCTGTCGGACTGGGTGTGTTTCCTCCCCCGTCTCTGGGCTCTGGGTTCCTTCCACGATGTCCCAGAGATGTGAGTGTTGGGAGACCACACAGTCACTTGATGTTGTTGGTATAAGCCACGCTGTAGCAAAATAAATACGTATGGCAGCGATGTTACACTGCTCACCCTGGTGGGAACACTAATGGCAACTAATAATCCATGCACTGGAACCTTCCCCTGAAGATCACCAAGTTTACGTTAAGTTAAGTTTAATTTAATTTAATTTTGGTTTGGTTCAGTTTAGTTTAATTTAATTTGATTTAGTTTAGATTGGTTTAGTTTAGTTTAGTAGAGTTTGGTTTAGAAATACAGCATGGAAACAGGTTCTTCAGCTCACAGCATCTACACTGCCCATCGATCACCCTTACACTAGTTCTATGTAGTACACACTGGGGGCTATTTACAGAAACCAATTAACCTACAAAACTGCTCGCCTTTGGAAGGTTGCAGCGGTCTCTGTGGTAATTTCCACTGCTATACAGATGGTGAGACAGAGGAATGACATGATTGACCTGTTTGGGTGGAATTGGCAGTAATGAGCAAGTGGCTGCGAATTACATCGAGTACAAGAGACCTACCTCTGCAGTGAGACAATGTCACCTGATTCAAGCAGAGATAATGCTGTTCTGTTTGGATGCAGAGCATTGTCAGAGGTTAAGGCGTAACCAATCAATATTTGTACATACTGTAGGTAAAAATAAATCCTCATCTATCACATGTAACTAGTTACCGGTAATTAATCACTAGTGAAAATGCAGAAGGTGGAAGAGTCTGTGAAGAATCAGATTATGGTTTTAAGTCACCATGGAACTCTGAATCCACAGGGATTTAGATTGATGAGAGGGGATCTTATAGAAACATATACAATTCTTAAGGGATAGGACAGGCTAGATGCAGGAAAAATGTTCCCCATGTTGGGGGAGTCCAGAACCAGGGGTCACAGTTTAAGAATAAGGGGTGGGCCATGGCGGAGTAGACTTGATGGGCTGAATGTCATATGCTGAGAGAATGGAGCAGCTGGGCTTGTACACTCTGGAGTTTAGAAGGATGAGAGGAGATCTCATTGAAACATATAAGATTGTTAAGGGTTTGGACACGCTAGAGGCAGGAAACATGTTCCCCATGTTGGGGGAGTCCAGAACCAGGGGCCACAGTTTAAGAATAAGGGGTAGGCCATGGCAGAGTAGACTTGATGGGCCGAATGGCCTAATTCTGCTCCTGCCACTGATGAACTAATGATGTGTTGTTGTCCTTGCAGCTTGGGGATGTGGGGTGCCCACCAACCCTCCGTTCATCTCCAGAGTTGTGGGTGGAACGGATGCCGTGCCCCATAGCTGGCCGTGGCAGGTAATGTTCAGCCTCCACGTGGAGGTCAATGGTCGAAGCCGGACCGTACTGGCTCTAGACATTAATCACATTATCCCCTTTATTGTAATTGTGATTGTAATTAATTTATTAGCCAAGTATCCAAACAAATAAGGAATGTGATTTGCCAACAGTCATGCAATAAAGCCACAAGACACATAACCACATAAAGATTAAACATAAACTTAAACGGGCATCACAGTGGCGTGTGGGAATCCCCAGGTCACTCAGCATCAGTGGAGACCCACAGCCATCAGTTCAATGTCCGGGCCACACACACACACACGCACGCTCCTTCACCGTGATGTGACCAGTGTTGTAATGACCGCTGTCACTCTCTCTGCAGTCCCTGTCCGCCCGCACAGTCAGAAAGCCATCCACACTCGCACCGTGACCCCGGGATGTCCACATGTTGCCATGTCCCCGCAAACACCGAGATCACTGCACTCACGGCACTGGCTCCGAGTCCCCACCAGCGCAGGCAGAACGTGCATCTTGTATTTCCAGCAACCTCACATTCCCCACTGTGATGTAAGGTGAATAACTCACCTTCTTTCCTCCTTTTCTCCCGTGATCGGGGCGGTTGAAGTTCCCGCGGTTGGGGCTCCCGAAGTTGATCCCTAACAAAGGGACCGCCAGCTCCACGATGTTAAGGCCGCAGTGTGGACGGAGATAGGATACGGCAAAAGTCGCATCTCCGTCAAGGAAAGAGATAAAAAAGCCCCCCCCCCCCCCCACCACCACACCCCACTCCCCACACACACATAAAACAACAACTAAAGGCGCAGTAAAACCATACAACTAAACACAGACCAAAACACCAAATGGAGAAACAGACGGGACAGGCTGTTGGTGTAGCTGCCATGTACAGTTCCTGCACCTTTATCGTGTATCTGTACACTGTGGACAACTCGATTGTAATCATGTATTGTCTTTCCGCTGACTGGTTAGCATGCAACAAAAGCTTTTCACTGTACCTTGGTACACGTGACAATAAACTAAACTAAACTGAACAGAGACATTACAGACCCTAAGAAGCATAGAATATAGGTGCAGGAGTAGTCCATTCGACCTCTCGAGCCAGCACCGCCATTCAATGTGATCATGGCTGATCATCCACAATCGGTACTCCGTTCCTGCCTTCTCCCCATATCCCTTGATTCCGTTCACCCTAAGAGCTAAATCTAACTCTTCCTTGAAAACATCTGAATTTTCAATATTTTAAATACCGCTCACAGATCTCTGCACTGACCCCTCAGTCCCGGTTCCTCAAGACGATATCCATTTCACAATCACAATAATACTTTATTAGCCAAGTGTGTTTTGCAACATACGAGGAATTACATTTGCCAAGTCAGTCACACAAATAAAAAGCAACAGAACACACAAAATACATTTTAACGTAAACATCCACCACAGTGACTCCTCCACATTCCTCACTGTGGTGGAAGGTCGGGGGGCCTCGAGCCCTCCGTTGATGGCAGTCGGGCCCTCCGCATCGTGGCGATCAGCTCCTGCATCAGGGGGATGTCAGCTCCCTCGCGCTGGCGATCGGGGCTGGTCGGGGTTTCTGTGGCATCTTCAACAATCTAGCATGCTCCAAAGCAGTTCAAGGGAATGATATCAAAAGGCGTTGCTACCAATGGCTTGGTTACAACAGGTGGTCTTCAGGAACATGAACCACTAGAGAACCAGAGAGCAATCCTGAAATACGACCCTTCTCATTACTGACCCTCCCATTATTTGTGATCGGACTTTACTGCGATCGGCTCGTCACCTGTTGACCAATCGCTGCCAGGGGCAGGTAGTGAAGGCAGATCCTTCTGTTTTAGTTTAGAGATACTGGGCGGAAACAGGCCCTTCGGCCCATCGAGTCCACGCCAGCCATCGATCACCCGTTCACACTAGTTCTATGTTATCCCACATTCTCATCCACTCCGAACAGTAAAGATGCAATGGGCTGAATGGCCTGCTCATGGTACTATGCATTTAAGTGGCGTTTGGATAAGCACATGGACATGCAGGGAATGGAGGGATAGAACAGCACAGGAACAGGCCCTTCGGCCCGCAATGTCTGTGCCGGACACAATGCCAATTTAAACTGACCTCATCTCCCTGTACATGACCCATATCCCTCTATTCCTTGCTCTTCCATGCACCTATCTAAAACCTTCTTCAACGCCACTATCATATCTGCCTCCACCACCACCCTCTGTGTAAAACAAAATCCTGCCCCACACATCTCCATTAAACTTTGAAGAAGGGTCTCGACCCGAAACGTCACCCATTCCTTCTCTCCAGAGATGCTGCTGCCTGTCCCGCTGAGTTACTCCAGCAATTTGTGTCTATCTTCCATTAAACTTTCCACCCTCTAGTGGTGTGCCCCAACACTGGGAAATACCCTGGGATGCCGGTACTTTGCGGGCAGTGGAAATTAGTTTGACTTGGCATCATGTTTGGCATGGACATGATGGGCCGAAGGGCCTGTGCTGTTCTATCCCTCCATATCCAAAAGAATGAATGAATTAATGAATACGTTTATTGGCCAAGTATTCACATACAAGGAATTTGCCTTGGTGCTCCGCCCTCAAGTGACAACATGACATGCAGTGACAGTTAGGAATGACACATAAAACATTGAACATTAAACAAAGCCACTTAAATGCACAGTAACATGTAGCAGTCCTGTAACATTACAGCTTTGCTGTCCTGTTCTCACCCACTGTAATGCTGTGATTCCATTGCTGATGCAAGTTGTAAATATATAGAAGAGGAACACCACCTTCTGGTGGTGGGCAAGGACTACTACAAGGCTGGTCATCAACACAGCAAGCAGTGGGGTAGACAAAAATGCTGGAGAAACTCAGCGGGTGCAGCAGCATCTATGGAGCGAAGGAAATAGGCGACGTTTCGGGACGAAACCCTTCTTCAGACAGGAGTGAAGCTATCCCTGGCAACAAACACTTCAACTGTGCAAATATGAGGAACCCATGGATTGATTTAAATCTTTGTACATGGACAGTCTTGGCAGCTGGGTGATATTAACCAAACAAAACATATTGTCCATATCAATATTCCCTGAAATGTTCTATTAAGCATGGAGGCTCGGTGGTGCAGCGGTAGAGTTGCTGCCTCACAGCGCCAGAGACCCGGGTTTGATCCCGACTACGGGTGCTGTCTGTACGGAGTTTGTACGTTCTCCCCGTGGGTTTTCTCCGGGTGCTCCGGTTTCCTCCCACACGCCAAAGGCGTACACCAAAGGTGTACGTTAATAGGCTTTGGTATAAATTGTCTCTAGTGTGTGTTGGATAGCTCTAGTGTGCGGGGATAGACACAAAATGCTGGAGTAACTCAGTGGGACAGGCAGCATCTCTGGAGAGAAGGAATGGGTCAAGACCCTTCTTCAGACCTAGTGTACAGGAGTGATCGTTGGTTGGCACAGACTTGGTGGACCAAAGGGCTTGTTTCCACGCTGTATCTCTGAAGTCTAAAGTAGTCTAAAGACCCACTGAGTTCCTTCTGCATCTACTGCTGCTACAGGATAGTTCAGTGGTTCTGAATCCCTGATCTTACCAGGACATTAATTTCACAAAACGCGACAGGGAGCGGGTCTGTATTTGCTGAGCACATTTATTTCAATTCAGATCTGGCATCTTAATCGTGCTTTTCTCGTTCCTCCATCACCAAGATCTCTCTTCAATATCTGAGAAATGGTGAGTGGCGCCACACTTGTGGAGGTTCTCTGATCGGCAGTAACTGGGTGATGACAGCGGCCCACTGCATCAGGTGAGTTACCCATGGGACAAACTAACAGCTGTCAGGCAAGACGTCCTGTGTGTGAACAGCAAGTCACCCCTCATTGCCACCTTCTTTGTCCCAATACCGTCCAAAACGCTAATGGTTCAGTTGAATGAATGACACATGTACTTTGCAAACTCCATCCACACACTTGTCCCACCTGCCTGCCTTTGGTCCATATCCCTCTAAACCTGTCCTATCCATGTACCTGTCTAAATGTTTCTTAAACATTGTGATAGTCCCAGCCTCAACTACCTCCTCTGGCAGCTCGTTCCATACACCTGTGCGAACAAGTTTACCCCCCCTCACCTTAAACCTATATCCTGTTTCTCAATTCCCCAACTCTGGGCAAGACTCTGAGTATCTACCCGATCTATTCCTCTCATGATTTCATACACCTCTATAAGATCACTCCTCATCCTCCTGCGCTCCAAGGAATAATGTCCTAGCCTACTCAACCTACTCAGACCATGCAGGGTAGCGCCAACATCCTTCACTGAGGTTACTCTGCTGCTGAAAGAAACCATTACACAAAAGACTGAATGTTCTGATTCTTCTTGTGTTAAGCAAGGACAAGACGTATCGGGTTGTTCTGGGGAAGCAGAACCTCAGAGCTTCTGAACCAGGATCTGTTGCCATTGAAATTGCTCCAGGAAACCTGTTTGTCCACGAGAAGTGGAACCCAATCCTCGTCGTTCTTGGGTAAGTGACAACTTGTAGCAATTAGATCTCATGGTGCATTTATCCCAAATTCAGCCAGGCTCCAGCATTGACTACATGATATAGGAAATACTCAGCAGGGCAGGCTGCAGCTGAAGTGACGAAACAAGGTGATGTTTCAGGTTGGATTAATTGTGTTGGATCTGCCTGCAATATGCATCAGTTAGAAGCCACATGTTGCTCATTCAAACTCCGTTCAAGAGGGTGTATGACATGGAAGACAGACACAAAATGCTGGAGTAACTCAAGGGGTCAGACAGCATCTCTGGAGAAAAGAAATAGGTGACGTTTCGGTTCGAAACCCTTCATGAGACTAATGAAAATCCCCTAAGCCTTCTCTCCAGAGATGCTGCCTGACCCACTGAGTTACTCCAGTATTTTGTGTCCATCTGTGGTATAAACCAGCATCTGCAGTTTCTTCCTGCACAAGTTGTATCTCATGGGCCAATCAATCCCACGATACCATCATTTACAAAAAATCTATAACGTTCCATGGTGTTTGTTTAGTAAATGTTAGCAGCAGGTTGTGGCTGGTAAATTTATTTCCTGTGAAATCACCAAGGTTATGAGCGATGCTTGACATTAAAAGTGCTGGGATGTTGTGCGTTCTGCCCTGCTTGGGCGCGTGCCACTTTCTGTTGCTAAAACTCTGTATGTTTACCTGTAAATTCTTGGTTCACCAACAGGAACGACATTGCGCTGATTCGGCTGGCCAGCCCTGTCGTGCTGAGCAGCGAGATCAAGCCCGGCTGCATACCCACAGCGGGCAGCGTGCTGTCGAACAACTACCCCTGCTACATCACGGGGTGGGGGCTCCTCTACAGTGAGTCACGTGTGTATGGGAAGCCCTGTGGCTCTTGCCATGGAGGTGGCAAAGGGAAGATGATCAAGAAGAGGGAGACCTCTTCCATTTCACTATGTTGAGTTTAGCACAGCACAGAAACAGGTCCTTCGGCCCATCGAGTTGGAGACCAGTGATCCCCCGTACACCAACACTATCCTACACACACTAAGGACAATTTACATTTCATACCAAGCCAATTAGCCTACAAACTTGTACATAAGAGGGAGTTAGATGTGGCCCTTGTGGCTAAGGGGATCAGAGGGTATGGAGAGAAGGCAGGTACGGGATACTGAGTTGGATGATCAGCCATGATCATATTGAATGGCGGTGCAGGCTCGAAGGGCCGAATGGCCTACTCCTGCACCTAATTTCTATGTCTCTATAATGTATTTGGAGTGTGGGAGGAAACTGAGGTCATGGGGAGAACGTACAAACTCCATACAGACAGCACTCATAGTTGGGATCGAACCCGGGTCTCTGGCGCTGCAAAGCAGCAACTCTACGGTGCCGTTTTCAGGTCAAGACCCTTCTTCAGTCTGAAGAGCATTTGACGGCACTGGGCCTGTACATTCATTGCCACAGACAGCTGTGGAGGCAACGTCATTGGGTATCGGGCAATGGACAGGGTGTCGGGACATTCCATAGTTCCAAAGGAAAAGATATTCAGAGGAAGTTCTTTAGCAAATGGGATATGGAGAGAAGGCAGGAACGGGGTACTGATTGGGGATGATCAGCCATGATCACATTGAATGGCGGTGCTGGCTCGAAGGGCCGAATGGCCTACTCCTGCACCTATTGTCTGAAGGAAGGAGAGATAATGTGCCAACGTATTCATAAACGTAATCAGTGTCCGTTTCATCCTCACTGCAGCCGATGGACCAATAGCCGACAACCTCCAGCAGGCCCTTCTGCCCGTCGTTGACCATGCAACATGCTCCAAGATGGATTGGTGGGGCTATGGTGTGAGGAAGACCATGGTCTGTGCCGGCGGTGATGGAATTGTGGCCGGCTGCAACGTGAGTAATCGGAAAGAACAGCTTTGCGTGTGATCACGGTGACTATTTCACTAATGGGGCATTGTGCATGGATGTGCATGGGTGTGGCAATGCTTAACTCAACTGTATGCAGAAAAAACTCACTGTACATCTGTACATGTGTCAATAAGAGAATCATTGACCACTGACCAAAGCCAGATCACAAAATGCAAAACACAGCCAAATGGAAGAGCAAAGACTAGAACACAAAATTCAAGTGGCTCTGCTTTTAAAACAGGTGAATGGGAGTGGGACACATCCAATAGATTTAATCAGTTCCCTCATTTTAGTATCTGGGTAATGAAGAACAAAAATGGTCAGGGCAAAATGTGTGGGAAAGAACTGCACATGCTGGTTTAAATCAAAGATAGGCACAAAATGCTGGAGTAACTCAGCGGGACAGGCAGCATCTCTGGAGAGAAGGAATGGGTGATGTTTCGGGTCGAGACCTGAAGAAGGGTCTCAACCCGAAACGTCACCCATTCCTTCTCTCCAGAGATGCTGCCCATTCCGCTGAGTTACTCTAGCATTTTGTGTCTAAAGCAGCATCTGCAGTTCCTTCCTCCAGGTGTAAGATTCACATCTTCTCTCACTAGGGGGACTCCGGTGGACCGCTGAACTGCCAGGCGGCTGATGGAAGCTGGGCGGTGCACGGAATCGCAAGCTTTGTCTCGAGCCTGGGTTGCAACGCCAAGAAGAAGCCCACTGTCTTCACTCGTGTGTCTGCCTACAACGACTGGATTTCCCAGGTACCTACTGCTGAATGAATGGCCCTTACACAGGCACAAACACACCAGTCAGTGTTGGCCCGCACTGGTCTACTGTAGAGAGTGAAATAGGGGAGAAAATCAGAGCCTTTTACCCCAGTGTGGAAATGGCAAAGGCTAGAAGACAAGACTTGAAGGTGAAAGGTGCAGAGATGTGCAGGGTAAGCCTTTAATGGACTGGATCTTGCTGCCAGGGGTGGTGGTGGAGGCAGATACTATAGTGGCAATGACGAGGATTTTAGATAGACACATGGATTATGCAGGGAATGGAGGGATACGGATCACATGCAGGTCGATGAGCTTAGTTTATCTCTGCCTCATGTTTAACACGGACATTGTGGGCCGAATGGCCTGTTCCTGTGCTGTACTGTAGTTCTAGGTTCAGTATTTGGTTACTTTATTCACGATTCCAATAACAATGTGTACAAAATAAACCGTAGAGGGAATGATGTTATTTCCCCATGCACTATCCCACACGGTTTTTAAATCACTTACAGCGAAGCGCTCCGGAACCTGAACAGAAAGCCAGAAGCGCAGGATAAATCCCAGCTTATCCACTTGGTGACATGCACTCCGTACAGTAAAGTGCTTTCACTTAATGACAGAGTCTGTAGCTCATCACACAGTCTGCTGCTCTTCACGTTTGTATGTCTGGGTAAAAGATGATAGAAATCAGGCAGGGGATTGTCAGGATTATTTTGCAATAACTATGGCACGATTAAATCCAACGGCAACTGATGTACACCGTATCGAGTGAAAACGTCACAGGTGAAATGTACTGGTGTTACTGATGACCCTGATGCCAAAGTCCACTCCTCCATTGGTACATGTGACAATGAATGCACTGACCTTGAAACCTAGACGCTCCCACTAATGCCTGTACCACTATGTATCATAACACCATTGTTTCTGCACGTTAATCCACTTCCAACATGATGGAAATAAACTGACCCCTCGTCCAAATAACATAAAACACGCCAAATTATTGTTCATTTAAACTCAATCCAGGAATATGCAGAACCATATTTTTTTTTTTCAAACTGTCAGTCAATAGACAATAGGTGCAGGAGCAGGCCATTTGGCCCTTCGAGCCAGCACCGCCATTCAATGTGATCATCCCCAATCAGTACCCCGTTCCTGCCTTCTCCCCATATCCCCTGACTCCGCTACTTTTAAGAGCCCTATCTAGCTCTCTCTTGAAAGCATCCAGAGAACTGGCCTACACCGCCCTCTGAGGCAGAGAATTCCACAGACTCACCACTCTCTGTGAGAAAACGTGTTTCCTCGTCTCCGTTCTAAATGGCTTACTCCTTATTCTTAAACTGTGGCCCCTGGTACTGGACTCCCCCAATATCGGGAACATGTATCCTGCCTCTAGCGTGTCCAAGCCCTTAACAATCTTATATGTTTCAATGAGATTCCCTCTCATCCTTCATAGAGTGTGGAAACAGGTCCTTCAGCCCAACTTACCCACAACGGCCAACATGTCCCAGCTACACTAGTCCCAACGCCTGCGTTTGATCCATATCCCTCCAAAGCTGTCCTAGCCATGTACCCGTTTCTTAAACGTTGGGATAGTCCCAGCCTCAACTACCTCCTCTGGCAGCTCATTCCATACACCCACCAGCCTTTGTGTGAAAAAGTTACCCCTCAGATTCCTATTAAATTTAGCGAACAACATAAAAACTAATAGTAAGAGTTTTTATAGCTATATAAAAAGAAAAAGGGTGGCTAAGGTGAACGTTGGTCCATTGGAGGGTGAGACTGGAGAGTTGTTGGTGGGGAACATGGAAATGGCAAAGGCATTAAACGAGTATTTTGGATCAGTCTTCACCATAGAAGACACAAAAAATATTCCAACGCTGGATAAACAGGGGGCGGTAGGAATGGAGGAGCTAAATACTATTAAGATCACCAAGGAGGTGGTATTAGGGAAATTAATGAGACTGAAGGAGGATAAATCCCCTGGGCCTGATGGATTACATCCAAGGGTCTTGAGGGAGATAGCGGTGGGGATTGTGGATGCATTGGTGATAATTTTCCAAAACTCCCTGGAGGCAGGAACGGTCCCAGTGGATTGGAAAATGGCCAATGTAACACCTATATTTAAAAAAGGAAGTAAACAGAAGGCGGGTAACTATAGACCGGTTAGTCTAACATCGGTGGTGGGTAAAATGTTAGAGACAATTATTAAAGAAACACTAACGGGGCACTTGGATAAACATGACTTCATCGGACAGAACCAGCATGGTTTTGTGAAGGGGAAGTCCTGTTTAACGAATCTGCTCGAATTCTTTGAGGAAGTAACAACCCGGGTGGATAAAGGGGAACCGGTGGATGTGGTATACTTGGACTTCCAAAAGGCTTTTGACAAGGTGCCACATAAGAGACTATTGCTAAAAATAAAAAATTATGGGATTGGGGGTAATATATTAGCATGGGTAGAGGATTGGCTAACAAATAGGAAGCAGAGAGTGGGGATAAATGGTTCATACTCGGGATGGCAACCGGTAACTAGCGGGGTTCCGCAAGGGTCGGTGCTGGGACCCCAGTTGTTCACAATTTATATAAATGATTTGGAGGAGGGAACCAAGTGTAATATATCAAAATTTGCGGACGATACAAAAATGGGAGGAAAAGTAGGGGATGAGGAGGATAGGAAGAGTCTGCAAAAGGATATAGATAAGCTAGGTGAGTGGGCAACAACTTGGCAGATGAAATTTAATACTAATAAATGTGAAGTCATTCACTTTGGGAAAAAAAATGATAGGGCAAGTTATTTTCTAAATGAGGAGGAGCTGCGTTGTAATGCAACGCAAAGGGATCTAGGGGTATTAGTACATGAATCACTAAAAGTTAGTATGCAGGTGCAGCAAGCAATCAGGAAGGCCAATGGAGTTTTGGCCTTTATTGCTAGGGGGATTGAGTATAAAAACACGGAGGTCTTGCTGCAGCTGTACACAGTATTAGTGAGACCACATTTGGAATACTGTGTACAGTTCTGGGGTCCATACTTAAGAAAGGATGTACTAGCCCTGGAGGCAGTGCAGCGAAGGTTTACAAGATTAATTCCTGCAATGAGGGGATTGACATATGAGGAAAGGTTAAGTAGGCTGGAACTCTACTCTTTGGAGTTTAGAAGAATGAGAGGCGATCTCATTGAAACATATAAGATCGTGAGGGGCCTTGATCGGGTGGATGCACCGAGGATGTTCCCAATGATCGGGGAAACTAGAACTAGGGGACATAGTTGCAGAATAAGGGGGGGCTCTTTTAAAACTGAGATGAGGAAGAACTTCTTCACCCAGAGGGTGGTTAATTTATGGAATTCACTGCCCCAGGGAGTAGTGGAAGCAGAAACTTTAAATATATTTAAGACTAAAATAGATGGTTTTTTAGCTGCCAAGGGGATAAGGGGCTACGGGGAGAGGGCAGGGATATGGACCTAGGTATGGTTAGTATAGTAAGACCTGAGTGATCTCCTGGACAAGTGTCGATCGCCTGGATTGGGGTCGGAGAGGAATTTCCCGGATTTTTTTCCCGAATTGGACCTGGGTTTTTATCCGGTTTTTTGCCTCCCCCAGGAGATCGCGAGGTTCTTGGGGTGGAGAGGGGTGATAGCGGTATAAAGGGGAGGGTAGTGTCTTGTGTTCTGTGTCTTGTGTCTACTGTTTGTGGGTAAGTGTGTCTGTTTAGTGTTCAGCCATGAGCGAATGGCGGTGCGGGCTCGACGGACCTGGTGGTCTACTCTCGCACCTACTTTCTATGATTCTATGATTCTATGATAAATCTTTTCCCCTTCACCTTGAACCTACTGTGTGTCCTCTGGACCTCAATTCCACTTCTCTGGGCAAGAGATTCTGTGCGTCTACCCGATCCATTCCCCTCATGATTTTATACACCTCTATAAGATCTCCCGTCATCCTCCTGCGCTCCAAGGAACAATAACCCAGCCTACTCAACCTCTCCCTGTAGTTCACACCCTCTAGTCCTGGCAACATCCTCGTAAATCTGAACCCTTGCAAGCTTGACAATACGTTTCCTAATGTCCATTAATGTGTACATTAAGCACGGTGACCCGAGCGTGAACAGTGGTCAAGGGAAGTCCGAGGTGAGCAGACTGAAACAGGGTGGCCTGGAAGTGTGAGCATGTGACTGGAGAGAATTACATCTGGCCATGATCTCTCTGCTTCTATTTAATCATCATTTTAAAGTCTCAAAATAATCAACGTTTCCCAAAATAGGTTGCGATTTTTTTTTTTTTAAAGTCGTGTTTATTCCCGTTCCTTTTGTCATCTCTGGTGAAGTGGATTCTTGCTCGAGTACAGCCACACGCCAGACAGGCACCCCTTAGTGTTCATCCTCTAGGCAGCGACTGAGTCACTGGGAAGTGCCGACAGGTTCCACCACAAAACCCACACACACAGCCCTTGCTAAACACAACAGTCATAGAGTGATACAGTGTGGAAACAGGCCCTTCGGCCCAACCGGCCAACATACCACAGTTACACTAGTCATAGAGTGTGGAAACAGGCCCTTCGGCCCAACCTGCCCACACCGGCCAACATACCCCAGTTACACTAGTCATAGAGTGATAGTGTGGAAATAGGCCCTTCGGCCCAACTTGTCCGCACCAGCCAACATACCCCAGTTACACTAGTCATAGAGTGATAGTGTGGAAATAGGCCCTTCGGCCCAACTTGCCCACACCGGCCAACATACCCCAGGTACACCAGTCATAGAGTGATAGTGTGGAAACAGGCCCTTCGGCCCAACTTGTCCACACCAGCCAATATGCCCCAGCTACACTAGTCCCACCTGCCTGCGTTTGGTCCATATCCCCCCAAACCTGTCTTACCGACTCACTAGTTACCGACCAGGAGCAAACCTCCTGGTAGTTTGCTGGCAGCAGCAATTAAGGCAAAAACATCAATCAGCTAATGCAGTTCACAAGCCAAACCAAAACATGATTGGAGGGTCGGTAATGTAGAGACACGTAATCATTCATTAGATACGGGGAGTTAGTTCCTTGGTACCGACACTATGATAGCCCAATTTCCCCATTTCTCAGATGCAGGAGCTCAAATGTGTTCAGCCTTCTGACATTCTGTAGCACCAGTGTTCAGGGAAGGAGGTGCATTTAGCCACCTCAGAGCAAGTAATTGTTAAGGACGTTCCTTCAGGAAGGAGATGGAGGATTTTCTTTAGTTAGAGGGTGGTGAATCTGCAGAATTCATTGCCGCAGAAGGCTGTAGATGCAAGTGAATGGATATATTTATGGCAGAGATAGATTCTTGATTAGTACAGGTTATGGGGTGAAGGAATGCAAGAGAATGGGGTTGAGAGGGAACGATTGATCAGCCATGATTGAATGGCAGAGTAGACTTGATGGGCTGAATGGCCCAATAATGCTCCTATCACTAATAAACAGCATCTGTTTTACTCAACAGATTATGGCGAACAACTGACGCAAGACTACGGAAGAAATATTATTCAAATAGGCTTTTTGCAATTAAACAAAGATCAATAAAAGTGTTTGCTTGTAAGTGTTAGCCCTTGCTTGTAATTCATGGTCTATGCACTGATGAACGCTGCTCACACACATCACGAGTATGTGCAGATAGATGTGAAGGAAACTACAGGGAGCTATTCTTACTGATTAGCATTCTTGGTCTGCTTTCAATTATCCAACAGGCTGGAAATAATATGTAGCTAGGTCACAGCTTCATTCTCCGTGGGTAGAATTAGCTTGGGTTGCAGCGAGACACAGAGTCGAGGATGGTAGTCCACCACTGAGCTTGCCCTCGATTAATTAAAGGAGAAGTTCTTTCATCTAACCAGAGGCAGAACAGTTAAGACGGCACAGTGGTAGAGTTGTTGCCTTAAAGTGCCAGAGAGCCGGGTTCAATCCTGACCTTGGGTGCTGCCTATGTGGAATTTGTACATTCTCCCTGTGACCGCGTGGGATTTCTCCGGGTGCTCCGGTTTCCCAAAGTTGTGCAGATCGTAGGTGAATTGGCTTCTGTAAATTGTCCCTAGTGTGTGGGATAGAATTATTGTACAGGCACAGACTCAGTGGGCCGAAGGACCTGCTTCTACTCTATCGCTAAAACTAAACGTACTATATTTAGAACTGGTGTCATATGTAGCTTCATTAACTCACACAAAAACTCACCAGCTTAATGCTTAACTAACTAAGTCCACTTCAGAAGTGGTGGCCAGGATTTTTCTCCCATTTACCATCGAGATGCCTGGCAGAAAAAAAAATGTGAAATACAATATTCTTCTGCATTTACCTCTTCAAACCTCCCAGAGAATGATCACTTACATAAATAAGAGACCTGAACCACTCCCTTACTAGTATTATCCTGGACCACCCGTATTGAAGCACTGGCCAAGGAAACACACCAATGCCTCTACTTCCTTAGAAGGCTTCGGAAGTTCAGCATGTCCACAATCTCTCACCAAGTTAGATGTGCCGTAGAGAGCATTCTATCACAAAGAATCACAGCTTGGTTTGGGAACAGCTCCATCCAAGACCAAAAGAAATTGCAGAGTTGCGGATGCAGCCCAGACCATCACACAAACCAACCCGTCTTCCATTGAAGATGGACACAAAATGCTGGAGTAACTCAGTGGGTACAGGCAGCATCTCTGGAGAGAAGGAATGGGTGAGGTTTTGGGTCGAGACCCTTCACTCCCTTCCATTGACTCCATTTATACCTCAAGTTGCCTCGGCAAGGCCAGCAGCATAATCAAGGCCAAGTCGCACCCTGGGCACTCACTCTTCTCCCCTCGGGCAAAAGGTACAGAAGTGTGACATTTCTAGATTCAGGGACAGTTTCTTCCCAGCTGTTATCAGGCAACTGAACCATCCTACCAATCAGAGAGCGGTCCAGAACCACTATTTACCTCATTGGAGACCCTCAGACAAACTATCCTACACACATTAGGACTGGGGACAATTTTTTACATATGTACAAAGCCAATTAACCTGCAAATCTGTACGTATCGAGTGTGGGAGGAAACCGAAGATCTCAGAGAAAACCCACAGGGCACGTGGCGAACATGCAAACTCCATACAGACAAGCACCTGAAGTCAGGATCGAATCCGGGTCTCTGGCACGGTCAGGCAGCGACTCTACCGCTGCGCCACTGTGCCGCCCGTAAAATTTTAAGATTTAAAATGCCCCGCTATTAAGGGAAAGCAAATGGAGACAGCATCCTATCCTGCATATTAACATTTATTGTGTTTTGACCACATAATAATCAGATGAAGAGGATTTGTGGAGAAATAAACCTGTACTAAGTTCACCAACAGCGACCGGTTTAAGAAACCAAATCCAGTCTCACACAGTGGAAGGACACACAAGCCAAGAATTTATTCCATTTATTGCAGGAAATACAAAAGTTAAAAAAAGAAAAAAAGGTTTACAGCACTGAACAGGTAACTAATTAGCTACAAAAATCACTTTCTAAACCTAATAATGCCTAAACCAGTCGCTATTAACCAGCATGAGGAGAAGCCCTCTCCCTATCCATCTTGCTAAACAAGCCGATAGTTCACCTGTACTTGGAAAATGTCAAAGATTTCATAGATGTTCAATTACTTTATTATTTTGGAGATGGCAAGGAGCACATCGACACAGAGATGGTTTTAATGTCTGCAGTGAAATCGTTTCCTCTCAGCATAACAGTTGCAGAATGAAGTCACAATCGTTCTCCCCGGGGAGCTTAGTTGGAGAAGATAGAAACATTCCAGCCCTCATTGCTCCTAGAATTCGTTATCTTCCTCCCCCCCCCACAAAAAAGGAAATAGTTTTTTTGTGCAAATGTGATCTTTAATGGGAAGAGTCTGAACCACCATAGCTTCAAGTCTTGCACACCATTCCTTACCCCACAACTGTCTTTTTAAAAGTAAGATGATTGACTTGTTACTTTACCTGAACTTTACCTTTCCCAAGTTGACTAGTCAATTTCAAATGTCCAATGCGTTTAAAGTCCAGCAGGACTTCCATTTACAGTATCAGAATTTAAAAAGGACACAATCAGGTAGTAGGTGGCTGGAGTGGACAACTGGAAAAGACCTGACCAAGCACGACAAATACTTGTGTTCAGTAATAGCAACTGCAGTTGATTACAGGCCATTGGCCTACAAGACACTGAACTGCAACAAGAACTTGCCTTTTACCCCTAAAGGAGAAATATGTTTTCAAAAGACCAAACCAGGCTCAAGGACAGCACTGCCGTTATCTTGTACCAAGTCTGATCATTTTATACCCAAATTCCAGCCAGCTCAGCATTATTGAAAGATAGCAGCAACTCCAAAAGTTAATCAAGTTACTTTATTTTTGAGATCATCTGGTGGGATACCATGCAACACTTACAGATAAGAGTGCATACTCACAGCTACAGGTGCATTACACTGTCTCTGCACCCTGCACCTGCAAAATTCTGCAGTACAATTCTACAAAGCATGGACCTTCAAAACCAGAAGAGAGGGAAAAAGAGTGTAAAATGTGGGTCAACTTTTCATGTTTTCCCATCTTGGATATTTAACATTGGCTGCTACAGGAAGATGTGAATGTAACAGAGCCACACAAGGACGTCAAGTCCCACTGTAGAAAAAGGATCAGTATAAAAGCACATGAATTCCATTACAGCACTAGCAACGTTCAACATGGTGACTTAGTACAGCCTCACAAGCCCAAGGCAGGAACAGTTAAAGTCAAGCAGACCAGCAGGAAGGCAGGCAAAATAGCCAGCAAGTCAACAGAGGGGAGCAAATTAAATATTCATAAATGATTAGGAATTGACAATATCAGAGCAGAATTTTGTTCCACTCCTGCAAAGGCTGAAAATTGGGAAACTTGTAAACCGATGCATTCTACATCAGACTTAAATAAGCGATTGTTTCAGCACAACTTTCACATTGGTGTCAGTTTAACCTTTGTTAAGAGGCAGCCAATTTTCAGCTTCGTGAAGGCGAGTAGGCGAGTTGAAGCACACTCAAAAGGTGACGCAAGAAATCAAACCAGCAACAAGACGGCAGCACCGGCCCCTCTGGCCATATCTCAGAGCGAAGGTCCACCATTGATCGATACCCCAGCGGCATCGTGGAGCGTGGTCACCATATCCCCACCTAGTTGTGGATCAGTTGAACCACGAGTGTAAAAATATCTTGGTTCAATCACATCCAAATCCTTCAGCTTGCCAGCTCTGCTTATAGACTGATAACCAAATCATTAAAGGTTCTTGTAGCACATTCATCTTGGGCATCAGAATTTGAAAATCAGCAAACATTTATTTTAAGGGTTACAAGGTTAACAAATAGGGATATTTCAGATTTTTTGGTTCTGCAGAGACCAAACTAAATGATGGTGGGGGGGGGGGGGGAATCTTGTGCAGTAATCCCATATTTCCAGAGACCAAACTAAATGATGATGGGGGGGGGGGGGGGGGATCTTGTGCAGTAATCCCATATTTCCAGAGACCAAACTAAATGATGGGGGGGGGGGGGGGGGGGGGGGGGATCTTGTGCAGTAATCCCATATTTCCTGCACCTCCTCTTGCAAATGGTTTATGGGGAGATACTGTTTCTCCTGTTCAAAGATGAAAACCAGAGCCAGACTTAGAATCCCAGGGTCACTGTTCTGTACAGGTAGATTCAACCTGCTGGTTTTCTGATGGACACAAGCAAGACAGTCACGTCACTAAAGATTTCATCTGTGGCCGGAGAGAGAAAACTCCCGACGAGAGTTCAGCAACATCCTTTTTCATCTGTGGTCGTTCTGTATCGAGAATGCACTGGCATTGCTGAGAAACCATCAATATTGCACACATCACAGCTGGTCAGGCTACAAAGCAATGGAAGAGATGCCAACAGGGAACAGTCTCGGGCAATTAGAGAGAAATGAGAAAGCCTTTCAGAGTTTCTCTATGAGGTCTATCAGTTTGTTAATGGACGAGAACTTCCGCTAATAAAACGAGGACATTGGAATCTGGAACAAAGGAATGAGACTGCAGCATGCAAATTGTAAAAAGGAAGATTTTGCTGACTAATGCTACAAGAAAGTCAACATGTTTATGCTACAAAACATGTCCACATAAGAGTTGCCGTTAAGGTGGAGGCTGAATTCAGAGAATACAAATACATTCTCAAAACAGCCTCGAGTTGAACAAGTTGTTCTGCACCTAATAAAATCACCTTTTACAAACTGCTTGTCGGGATAGCAAGGATATCAGATAATGAACAGTTGCTAAGCCACTGGTACTCAATAGAAATGGGACCACATTTCCTCTTTATCTAAGGCAGTTTCCTTCCTTCACTTCCCTTGGGATCTTCCAATTCTTACTGGCTCTCGTGTCAATTTCACACCGTTCCCCAAGAGGAAAAAAAACCCACTGATTAAATCCTGGCGTATATAAAATGAGAGACTGAAAAGTCTCAAATAAACTACAATTACTTCAAACAAAAATATCCAATATGGTAGGGGGATTTGTTGATAAAGATTTGACCTAGATATCTCATTGATCTTCTGGGGGAATGGGTTTGGTTAGAAAAAAACAATCTGTACCATTAGCTTATCAGACGTATAGAACGGAACCAAACCATCAAATAGATGAGGGATTGAAAGCAAAATGATGATTTTACTCAGTGTCGTACTAAGCAAATCAGCAAAGTTTGATTGATTAATTTTATTGGCAATGTATTGCCAGAGATGGGAACAATAAGGCAGGTTCACAAGATGTGTTGTTGGCAGCCAGTATGTGGAGCTCCTGTATTCAACAGCAACACATGGTGTCAATGAAAACAGAAGCCCAAGTGTAGCAGGGAGAAGTGTGGAATGCAAGCCCTTTTCTACAGACTCAACCAAGCGCAGTTGATCACGAGAGCAGGTGGGTTTCAGAGACTAGGGCCTTCACTGGAGCACAGCTACTCCAAAGCTCCAAGGGCAGAGCCAGAAGTGCCTTTCACACCCACACTCTCAACTCAACCACCCAGGCCTATCCTATCAGATAGCAGGGCCTCGCATTTTTAAGACTATAATTAACCGAATGGGTGATAAATCCCTCTACCCATCACAAGTAATTAGGAGGAAGAAAGTTAGCAGAAGACAAATACATCGCCAGCCAGCTCCCATTTAAAAATAAAGTGGAAATGCAAGTTGCCAGCTTGATGCTTAGTGCAGCCAATTGAAGGTCACAGTTCCAAATGTTTCAGCTAGTTTACACCACTCTGCTGGCCAATTATAAGAGTCAAACCTGGGTTAAAAGAAAATACAAGAAGTTGCAACATATCAATAGAAATTGGCCGTTACCCAAGCCAATGGCAACACACTGGCCAAAGAACACAAGAAAAATTAACTATCTGCATACATTGTTAAATCAGTTGCTCTGGAAACACTACACAGCTGCGTTTGAAATTGTCATTATGTAAGTAGCACTAACATTTTTGCAGGAATTGGAAAATCTCTTTGTAAGATGTGGTCCATTGCCTGGCTTGCTGTTCAGTGTGGATATTTATCTCATTGACCAGTGCACTGTAAACTCCAGCTGCCTTTGTTCAAGTGAAGCTTTCATGTGTGGCTGCTCAAGGCTACGTCAGATAATCCGCGGGTTATATTCAGGCAACTTCTTAATCCTCTCTTTCTCTGTATCACTTTCATCTCTTGCTATCATCAGCGAATGTGCATGGCCCATGGCAACCTGCCGGAAGAAAAATAATTGAACAGGTGCTCCCCGTGAATCGCCACTCAACACAATGCGGCCACGGGCAACGAAAGAAAGAATTGCACTTAAGCTGCATAGTTCACATCAGGATTTGCCATAACCAAGTGCAGTCACATAATGCAGTGAAATTGCACATAGCAATTCCCAGCTAAAGAAAGCAAAGAAAAGAAGGTTGTCTCACCTGCTCAATGTAAACACCATCCAAGGTCTTTATCTCCTGTGCAGTGGTGGAAGACTTGGGCTTGTTGTCACCATAGCCCTGCAACAATAGTAATGGTTCAAAATCACACACGGGCCGTCACGTTTAGGATTCCTTATCAAGACATGCTTTTGTAAATAAACTACCAGGCATGAATATTATATGTCACAAAATAAAAAACATCCCTGCATATTAAAGTGTTCCATCCTTAATAGACTTAGTTATTCCAGCATTTTGTGTCATCGTAACACACCAACATCCATTGCCAAATGTAATGAAGAATTCTAATAACTTGTTGTGGCATTTTCGATAGGTTAGCATTTGGTTGCAGCATCGGCAATAGCCGAGAAGGATTTAAATGGCTCACGATAAACAGAATTCTACCATGGATGTTAGACTGCCCATTTAAGATTCGTCTTGTCTTTTCAAATGCTTGCCAACAGACGTCTCTTGAAAAGCAACAAGCCGCAAACTCCTAACCTACGACACCGCCCATCGCATTGCAAGTGAACATTGACTTATTAGAATTCATTACATTTGGCACAATCGCCCGGCCAGTTTCTAAATCAACTATAAAATTATGCAAACTTCTCAAACATCCCTAGGTCGTGGCAGCAAAGATAGTTATTTCAATGTTTATAAATTACATTGCCATGCTTGGAGATGCTTGACAAATTTACAACTCTGCTGCAAATCTAAAGTGGAGCACAGCTTGGCAAACATCTTTCATTGCAGGACACAGTGCTGGAGTAACTCAGCAGGTCAGGCAGCATCTCTGGAGAACATGGACAGGTACAAAGTGCTGGAGTAACTCAGCAGGTCAGGCAGCATCTCTGGAGAACATGGACTGGTACAAAGTGCTGGAGTAACTAGCAGGTCAGGCAGCATCTCTGGAGAACATGGACAGGTACAAAGTGCTGGAGTAACTCAGTGGGTCAGACAGCATCACTGGAGAACATGGACTGGTACAAAGTGCTGGAGTAACTCAGCAGGTCAGGCAGCATCACTGGAGAACATGGATAGGTGACATTTTGGGTCAAGACCCTTCTTTCTCCATTCATTGGACCGACCAACTCCCAAACTTGGTGCTACTGTTAACACTGTGGGAACAGAGGCTGCACCCTGTTTAGACATCCCAGCGAGAACCACAAATGTTTACTCAGTGGCTTCACTGGAGGTGCCCACATCTTCAGCAAGGGATTAGCTTACTCTGAAGGGAGGCTGAATCAATTTCCAATTATAATTATGCTTCAGAACTCCAAGGATTCACAACAAGCCCATTGTCAGCCTCCTGATTACACGGTGGCCTTGAATTAAATTCTGTATCAATAAAATGGGAACATTGTCACCTGACTCGGCAATACTGCTACAGCAGTTTTACACCAACATCTCGGTCAAAGGCAACGGGTGACTTCTAGAGTCGGAGCCGAGTGCCAGGGCACGGACAGACTCAGTCGGTCCCTAGATTAGAGGGGCACAGTGTGGGGCCCCTCTGCAGCCCGGTTCAATCTTAACTCCCCATTGAAGGCAACCACTTTGAACCAACAAATGTAAAGGCAATTTAAATACCATACTTAATGTTTTGATTCAATAGACAATATCCAGTCAGACGGTGGTGAATCTGTGGGATTCATTACCACAGAAGGCTGTGGAGGACAAGTCAATGAATATTTAAGGTGGAGATTGACAGTACAGGTGATGGGAAGAAGGCATGAGAATGGGGTTGAAACCGAAAGATAGATCAGCCATAATTTACTGGTGTAGACTTGAATAGCCAAATGGCCTAATTCTGCTTTAGGAAAGTCCCCATTTACATGTTCTACATTCAATGCATCCCAAATGGACTAAACAGGAAAATTATTACATGCAGTCACTCAATCTTATTTTCAGTGAAATTTAAAAATAAATTTTCCCCTTCTTCTCGAACTGAACTTAAACCTTAGTTTTGACAGTTCCCAGAGAGAGGTCAAACAATAAGATTTATTGCACAGGAATGAGGGCCAGGTTTGAAGCGACAGCTCTTACCAGTTCTCCAAAGGTTGGTGATGGTCCCCAGCTGATTGTGCTCTCATCAGCTGCAACAATTATGCTGCTTTTTCTGCAGATAAAAAAAAAAATACCATTTGTACAAAATCCACGAGGAAGAGATCGGGTACACGCTCAGAGTCTCTTGCCCAGAGTAAGAGAATCAAGAACCAGAGAACATAGGTTTACGGGGGTGGTGGTGCGAGGGGGGGGGGGGGGGGGGAGAAAGAGGGGCGATTTAATTGGAACCCAAAAGGTAATTTTTTCCACATAAGAGCGGTGGGTGTACGGAACAAACTACGTAGTCGAGGCAGGTACTATCGCAATGTTTAAGAAACATTTAGACAGGTACATGGATAGGACAGGTTTAGAGGGATAAGGGCCAAATGCAGGCAGGTGGGACCAGTGTAGCTGGGACATGTTGGCTGGTGTGGGCAGGTTGAGTCAAGGTGCCCGTTTCCACACTGAACGACTCTATGACAACCCACACTCTTGTACACATTCCATCGCCAGCCTATTTTTAAGCACCATTTACCAACCCACTGTCTGATGACAATCAAAACACCGCAATCAGACTTTTCAGTTTACGATACGATAGAACTTTCTTTATTCCAGGAGAGAAATTGAACTACCAACTTTCATAAAACACAAAATACATGAAACATGAAATTAAAGCCACGAGTGGAAAGGATTGGGGATGTGCAAAGATTGAGGGGGGGGGGGGGGGGGGGGGGGGAAAAGGGGGTGAGTCAGTCTCAGTCCACCCCACGACCGAAGGGGGAGGAGTTGTACAGTTTGATATCCACAGGGAAGAAGGATCTCCTGTGGCGTTCTTGATGGAACCAGCCTGTTGCTGAAGGTGCTCCTCAGGTTGACCAGTGGGTCATGGAGGGGGCGAGCTGTATTGTCCAAGATGCTGGACAGATGTTGCTTGGCTGGCTGTGCCTTAACAGCCTCTCTCATTGGTCACGATATGAGCATTAGTCCCACGAATCCATGCGAATTCCCAAGAGCAAACCCTTTCCCTGTGACCCAAGATTGCGTCCAAGCCAGCCAGCTTCCCTTGCTCGTCACAGACGTGGAACAATAATCTTGCATTACAATCACTCGATTCTTTTAAATCTCTAAACTGTATTCCCTTTAGCATGTATCTGTACACCGTGGATGGCTCAATTGTAGTCATGTATTGTCTTTCCGTTGGTTAGCACGCTATAAATCTTTTCACTGTACCTTGGTACACGTGACAATAAACTAAACGGAAATTCTCTTGCATGATAATTAACGATTGCCCTCAATTCTTCTACCAACCACCCCACGGGGTGTAATTAGCAGTCGCCATTTTACCAAGCAGCAGACCTTTGGGCAGTAGGAGGAAGCCAGAACATCTGGAGATACCGAAATGGACAACCAAGAAAGCCCATCCAAGCAGCACAAGAGGTCAATCAGGACTGACCTAAGGTCACAAGATCCAACAAGAAACACTTCTCCATTTGTTTCTCAAAGACTGCACGTTTAGAATCTGTTACAATGTCACGAGCTGGAAACTAAGTTCGACATACGCAAGGTACAAGTTGTGCATTCTTCCACTGTTTGTTTCTGGGGCACTCGTGGCCTGTTGAATCAACGGCCAGTGATGAGGAGAATGCTCTCACTAGGTGGCCTCACGAAGCAATACTCCAAACCCGGGGAAGATTAACAAGATACACTCCAACTCTTCTTCCGTTACATTGACAACGTGCAGAAATCAAACGTTTCACCACTTTTGTGCCAATTTCCACCCTGTCCATCCCCAACTCTTCCCTTCGCTCCTGAATACCTCCAGCTCCATGGATAGCCAGCCACAAATAACCACTGCAAGCCCGCGCTTCCACGGCTACCTTGATTATACATCCTCCCACCCAGCCTCCTGCAAGAACTCGTCCAGTTCTCAGTCCCTCCATCTTCACCACATTGCCCACACAGATGTCTTTCATCACCATGGCTTCCACTCAAGCACAGGCAGAGCGTTTGACTGCATCTCATCCATTTTCTAACTTCTGTTCTCACCACCCCCACCCCTCTTCCCGGACAGGGCAAGAACAGAGTTCACCTGATCCTCGCCTCCATTTCAACAGATCATCTTCAATTTCCACCGGCTGAAACAAGCTCATATCACCTGACACACATTCCTTGTGATTTCCAAAGGATGGTTTTGTTCATGACTCCTGGTCTACTCTTTCAACACTCCCTGTTCTGTGGCATTCCGCCTACAACCACAGTGTAGCAACACCCTGTTCCCACCTCTTCCCACCATCCATGGATCCATCTTCCATTCTCACGTTCCCAATGTAACCTCAACATTGGAGGAACCCCAAATACAGACTGGGTGATTGTGCTGGGGGGGAACTCCTGCACAATGCACAGGACTGACCCATGCATTTGATTATCTGCCACTTCACATTGCCTCTCCAACCGCTGTCAGGGACATTTTGCATTGTTACGGACACCAACTTTGCGTAACTCTCCGTTTTTAACGTGGCCAGGCTATTTTTGCCAGTTATCCGCCTTTGTATACTTTAGATATTCTGGCACGCTAGGAATATACCGGTAGGCCAGACTATATAACATTATCTGTGTAAAATGAACTGCAGGAGAAACTCAGCATATCAGGTAGCATCTGTGGAGGGAATGAACAAAGTTTGGGGTTGGCGGAACGCGGTGAAGAGGGCGTCGGGGCCCTTCAATGACCTGGCCGTCCTGCAGCTGTCTACTCACCCACTGGAAAGGCTTCGAACCTTCCACCCACACAGGTCCTGCACCACTTTGGGGTACATTGTGGAATCACGAGAGGTGTTGGTTGCACCCCAGAAGAATAAGCCACCTGTGGGGAAAGTGAAACAAGAAAATAAATGTAAAAGATTAATTAAGTGAAGGGAATCCAATTGCCCCAGTGTTTTATTCCAATCTTGTTAAAATAGGATGGGTGGTAGAGTTGCTGCCTCACAGCGCCAGAGATCCCGGTTCAATCCCGACAATGGCCGCTGTCTGTACGGAGTTTGCACGTTTACCTGTGACTGTGTGGGTTTTCTTTGGGTGCTCCGGTTTCATTCCCCACTCCAAAGATGTGCAGCTGTGTAGGTTAATTGGCTTTGGTAAAATTGTCAATGTCCCCGGTGTATGTGTTATTGTTAATGTCCAGGATGATCACTGGTTGGAGTGCCAAAGGGCATCGAAGAACGGTCTTCACCCGAAACACCGCCCATTCCTTCTCTCCAGAGATGCTGTCTGTCCCGCTGACTTACTCCAGCATTTTGTGTCTGCCTTCGTGCCAAAGGGCCTTTCCCTGCTGTATCTCTATTCTAAAGGACACAGATTTTTTGTTTCCAATCTGTTCCTTCAAGCAGATACAAGAGTTAGGAAAAGCTTAGAGACTGAGCAGCCATGGTCAAAGTATGGGAATGGAATTGATAACTTATCTTTATATTGAAGGTAGACAAAATGCTGGAGTAACTCAACGGGATTTCCTACACATTTTGTCTGCCCTACTACCAGCGTCTGCAGTTTTTTCCTACACATTTTATGTTTATATTGGGCTGTTTATACTTTAAAAACAAATTACTTTTGAAATGTAATAACCATTATGTAGCAATTAATGCAGCGAATATGTGCAAAGGAAGAGGCTTGGACAACAAGTTAGATGAAGCTGAAGACAGACACAAAAAGTTGGAGTAACTCAGTGGGTCGGGCAGCACCTCTGGAGAAAAGGAATTGGTGACGTTTAGGGTCGAGACCCTTATTCGATGGTCGGCATAGACTCTGGGAGGTCTGAGGAAGGGCCACGACCCAGAATATCACCGATTCCTTTTCTTCAGAAATGCTGCCCGACCCAATGAATTACTCCAGCTTTGTGTCAATCTTCGATTTAAACCAGTATTTGCAGTTCCTTCCTACACATTTCTGAAGTGGAAACTGGATACACCCTAAATGATGAGACATTTTACCCAGAGAAAAAGCTTCAAGGATCACAAGAACATTAGTGACCCACATGGAACAAATTTCCAGATATCAATGAGTGTAACAGTGTCAGAAATGGCCCCATGCCACTGGTTAAATCATATTACATACAGAAGCAGTAAACTTTACAACTAGTCAATAAAAATAGGACAATGCACTTTACTAACCCATCTCATTGACTGCAAACGAGCAGGTGTTTCCAGCGCAGATCCGCACAGCTCCACGGCCAGGGAAGTCAAAGAGTTTAACCAGACGAGGGACCATCTCATCCTTCTGCTCAGAGTGCCCGAGGCGACCATATCCTCCAAAGCCCCAAGTGAACACCCTCTTCTGGGAGTCAAGAGCAATCTAAGGAACACACATCTTGATCAGTAAAAGGAGCGATTCTTCCTCTTTGCAAGGTCATAGCGATCCAGTGTGGAAACAGGCTCTCCGGCCCAACTTGCCCACACATGTCCCACCTGCTCACGTTTGGTCCTTAACCCTCCAAACCTGTCCCATCCATGTACCTGTCTAAGTGTTTAAACATTGTTAAAATCCCGGCCTCACCTGCCTTCTCTGGCAGTTTGTTCCATACACCCACCACCCTTTGCATGAAAAAGTTAGCCTTCAGGTTCCTATGAAATGTTTTCCTCTTCACCATACACTTGTCACCTGGTCCTCGATTCCCCGACTCTGGGCAAGAGACTCTGTGCATCTATCCAATCTATTCCTCTCATCATTTCATATAGCTCAATAGCCGCACACTCGTTAATCCACCCAAGGATTACAGCAGAACGATCTTCAGACACGTCCGTAAAATGAGGATCGACAGCAGAGCAGTCAACCCGCTTTGACTGTGGCATTGAGAGAAGGGCAAGCGCCATCAACTACTGAGAAGGTGAAGTGAGCTGTGATTAATATTAGCACTTGGGGTTACACAGAGCAGCAAGCAAAAGATTGTACTCGACATAAAGACAAGGCAGTGAGCAGACACAGCAGGTGCGTCGGCAACTGGGAACAAAGGAAGAAAAGACTCGTTAACATTTCAGGATCAAACCCTTGACCAGAAATTACTAAACAGCTGCCTATTAAATGAACTCCGGGCAAAGTAGATAAGCTTCCCCCACCCAAAATATTAAGGCTGGGAAAAATCTGCAAAAAAGCGATATTAGAAAGAAACACTGTTCAGGAGTTTAGAGATAAAGCACAGAAATAGACCCTTCGGCCCAACAACTCTGTACTGACCAGTGATCCCGGCACACTAACACTATCCTACACACACAAGGGACAATTAACCAACAAACATGTGCGTCTTTGGAGTGTGGGAGGAAACTGGACCACCCGGAAAAAACTTACGCAGGTCACGGGGAGAACGTACAAACTCCATACAGACAGCACCTGTAGTCAGGATTGAACGCGGGTCTCTCGCGCTGTAAGGCAGCAACTCTACCACTGCGCTACCCCCGTTTGTCCTCGTAGATGAATGGTAATGAGTAAATTGTTCCTTAAATCAGTTTCCACTCAAATTATTTTCTTGGATTAAATGTAAAATTATCCCCAGTGTGAGGGACAGTGTTAATGTACGGGGATCGCTGGTCGGCACGGACTCAGTGGGCCAAGGCACCCGTTCTCTAAACTAAAATCTACGAGAGAGTGATGCTGAGTACAGGGCTTGCCGATAAGACATCTGAAAGCGATGCTGATATTGATGCAGATGAGGGGGCACGCCACACAGGTTTGTTCAGCAGGACTGTCCCAAAAGCTGATCATCGTTTCATACCGTATGGTTTGCTCCACAGGCCACCTCACGGACCACAACATTCGGCACCGGCAGGATTTGACCATCTTTTGTCTTCTCCAGGAAGATGGCTACCCGTCGCGGCACCACCTCACAGTCAAACTCAATTCTCTGCGCCCTGGCAATGAACTTGCCATCAGAGTTGTGACCTGTTTGGAATAAGTGAATGAATAAGTTTATTGGCCAAGTATGTTCACATACAAGGAATTTGCCTTGGTGCTCCACTCGCAAGTAACAACATGACATACAGGAAGTGACAATTTTACAAGCATATCGTTAGCATCCTATCACAACCAGGGAGCAGTGCTGTACTACTGTCTACCTCTTTGGTGACCCTCAGACTAACCCTTGATAACTTTGCCTGGCTTTACCTTGCACAAAACGTTATTCCCTTATCATGTTTAGGAAGGAACTGGAGATGGTGGTATAAACCAAAGATAAGACACAAAATGCTGGAGTAACTCAGCGGGACAGGCAGCATCTCTGGAGATTGAATTCTCCAGATCATTCTAGAGACATCTGAAGAAGGGTCTCGACCCGAAACTTCACCCATTCCTTTTCTCCAGAGATGTTGCCCGTCCCGCTGAGTTACTCAAGCATTGTGTCTATATTCCCTGACCATGATCCCTGTACATGGATAGATTGGAATCATGTATTGTCTTTTTGCGTGCTAGCCAGTCAGCAGAAAAGCTTTTCATTGTACCTCGGTACACATGACTACTAAATAACCAGTGCTATGGGATTTCCATCATTTTTCTGCCACATTGAATAATGATTTTTCAGGAATTCACCAGTACTTTTATGAACAATCATTTGTTGATTTTAGGCAGCATTCTGCCTTACCATTGTCCATGGAAAAGTACAACACAGGAACAGGCCCCTCTGCGTCTGTGTGGCCAGTGTCTCTGCTGAACACAATGCCAAGATAAACAAGTTTAGTTTGTCGTCACCTGCACTGAGATCCAGCAAAAAGCATTTGAAGCGTGCTAACAAAACTCATCTCATCAGCCTGCACATCATTCATACACCTCCATTATTTGCATATCTATGTGCCCATCTAAAAGTCTCTTAAATAGCACTATTGTCTCTGCCCCCCCCCCCCCGGCAGCATATTCCAAGCCCCACCACCCTCTATGCAAATACTTCACTCGCACGTCTCCTTTCAGCTTTTCCTCTCTTAGCTTCAAGCTATGCCCTCTAGTCTTTGATATTCCAAAAGCATTGCTTATTTTTAAGTATATTTAGGTTGTTGCTCTATTTAGACTCTGGTTCTATTTAGATTATAAAACTATTTATTCATATCAAAGAGCCCTTTCATACCAAAGTCTTACACACATGCACTTGAACGATCACCGCTTTGGAATCATTGCTATGTAGGACCCAGGAGACAGAAACCTGGCCCATTATGAAGGGAGAGGAGCAAACATTCATGGCCTCTAGATTAAAAATAACATTCATGGCCTCTAGATTAAAAATAATTGGCAAGCAGGAAAATGGCAGAGGATGAAACTTCATGTTTTTGAATGTGGGCAAGGTGCCCCGTGGTGCAAGCGCAAGCAATTTGTTCACTTTCATTGACAAGAAGTGTTGCCAAGTCAGAACGTGCAGAAAACTCCAATGGAATAGAGAACAGACAGCATCCGCGGTCAAAGAAATATTGCTAACATTTAAAGTAAAAAACCTTACTAGTTTGGATGAAAGATCATTGATCTTAAGCTCAGTTCTGCTGTCCCTAAATACTTCCTGACCGCTAAGAATTTCTAGAACACCTTGTTTAGTTCAGGTTGCCAGAATTCCATATTTGTTTTATGAAGGGGAACACGTTGCCTCAGTCAACAAGAGTCCAATACAATGCACCATGCTATGATGTGCCAATTTTATGGGACATTTTAGTAATGAGGCATTGATGGAACACAAGCATTTACAATTACCTTCATTCTATCAGGGAATTTATCGCCCGATGTGCTTCACAATCAATGAAATCACTTTTAAATTTGTGAAACGTGTTGGGTATTGCAACGGTGAATTGCACACAGCAAGATGCAATGAAAAATCTGCCAAGATTTTTATTTTTATTTTTTTTAAGTTGCGTGCAGTGGCTTATTATGTTCCTTCCAATTGAACGTGTGGCAAAATGGAAGCTTTGGAAGAGAAATCAAGTGTTAAAGCATACATTTGTTTCCACAACTGTGCAGACGTACCAAGCTGTCCATACTCTGGGTGGCCAAAGGAATAGAGGTTTCCTTTGCAGTCAGCGATCATACTGAATTCTGCACCACAGGCTATTTTCACAATTGGCTGGCCATTGTACATGATCTGAAGGAAGAAAAATGACAAGAATAATCAAGCTAAATGATCAGTCCACTGGATGATGAGACAGCCTCCAGTGTTAGCATTACAGCACCTTTTGAAAATGCACATTTATTTTATTGTCCACAGCCACAATGTCTTTCTGTGGATTAGTTTCCTTGCTGAGCATGCATCTTTTTATTTGCTGACAAGTAGAAATTGTGGTGACATTTTCAATCACTTGTCATCACAACTAACCCTGTGCTGCAGATTTTTTGCTATTCTCAGATCGCCCCTTGCACTCAGCACCCGGCAAATAAACAAAACTTGTAAATATTGTGGGAAAACATACTTGGGAATTGCAAATTCCCACTGGAATGTCAACAGCAACATGGACAAGAAAAAAAAAAACTATTGTGCAATGCTGGGGCTTAGAAAATACTTGTCCAAATGCAAAGTCAATATTATACTGCTTTAACTTAAGTTTAGTTTATTGTCACGTGTAGCGAGGTACAGTGAAAAGCTTTCGATGCGTGCTACCCAGTCAGTGGAATAGAATGGTTTGGCAATGCATTATTCCAAATGCAGAAATCTACATCCACTTCATTTTAACAGCATGTTAACATTGGTCGGTATCACCAAATGCAGAAACTAGTTATCGCCATTGGCTTTACCGTTTGCTAAAGTCATATGGCTATTTCCCCACAATGTTTTAGCAGAATTTACTTTGGATACGGTTAAAAACCCCCAAAGAAAACACATTTTAAACTACTACAAACATAGGGAGGGCAGTTTCAATGGTGCTTCAAAGTGACCAAAATATCTCCATTCTGATGTCTTCAACCATCTTCCACTCACCCCATTCTTTTCCCCTCCTTTGTACACTCACCTCCTATCACAGAGTCCCCTGTTGCCGATTAACCATACCCCCCCCCCCCCCCCCCCCGGAAATCCACATTCCTCCTTCCAAATTTACATTTCATTCCTCTCACCCCCCTATCCAACAACCTTTTGTCTCCGTTTCACCGATAGCCTTTTTCACCAACTCCAATCTGCCAATAAAAGCCACCTCGCCCATATCCACCTATCACTTGCCGGGTTTCGACCCACCCTAACTTCTCTCCTCCGGCTTTCTTCCCTATCACAACGAAGGGCCCCGACCCAAGACACTGCCCGTCTCCATTCCCTCTCGAGATGCTGCCTGACTTGCTAAGCTCCTCCAACACTGACCTATCCTCCGATAACTATTTCACAGCCTCTTCATATTAGACCAGGATGTAATGTTTCCTTGCAACACCCACTCTCCATCATACATAAATACCTAACATTCAATAAAAGCACGTAACGACAGGTTTATACGCAGTGTACCACAAGGATGATTAAAGCCTGTGAAATGTGATTCATTGTACCAAGCCATTACAAGAGATTTAGAACATTGAATGGGACATATTCACCAAAAGAGTGCTTCAGATTCTTTACCTGTGCAGGGCAGGGCTCTGCTTCAGTCTGGTTTCCAAGGCCAAGTTGTCCCATTTTGTTCTCACCAAAGGCAAAAACTGTTCCATTTTCTAAGCACACAAAATGAAGACAATTAGTAATGCATTTGTTGATAACAAAAGTATCACTGCCTTCAAACCAAAAACAAACCAGCCTGCAGTCAATAGGAGTAAAATAGCTTCTTTGCACAACACTCACTTAGAATTTCAGTATTAGAACTGGTAGAAACAAGGAACTGCAGATGCCGGTTTACACAAAGTGCTGGAGTAACTCAGTGGGTCAGGCAGCATCTGTGGAGAAACTGGATCGATGGCTTTTCGGGTATGCTTGCTGGCACTCTCTCCCAACTGTGAAGCTGCCAGCTTCCAACAACCAAGCAGACAGCGGAGTTCAACTCTACTGTTAAGCTGCATGACGTGATGTGATAGGAGCAGAATTAGTCCATTCGGCCCATTAAGTCTGTCACCATTCAATCATAGACTCATAGAGTGATAGTGTGGAAACAGCCCCCTCAGCACAACTTGCCCACACTGGCCAACATGTCCCAGCTACACTAGTCCCAACTGCCAGCATTTGGTCCATATCCCTCCAAACCTGTCCTGTTCATGTACCTCTCTAACAGTTTTTTAAATGTTGGGATAGTCCCCATCTCAACTACCTCCTCTGGCAGCTTGCTCCATACATCTACCACACTTTGCGTGGAAAAGTTACCCCTCAGATTCTTATTAAATCTTTTCCCCTTCACTTAAAACCCATGTAAGAAGGCTCACCAGCGTCTCTTCTTCCTGAGGAGACTGAAGAAGGTCCATCTGTCTCCTCAGATCCTGGTGAACTTCTACCGCTGCACCATCGAGAGCATCCTTACCAACTGCATCACAGTATGGTATGGCAACTGCTCTGTCTCCGACCGGAAGGCATTGCAGAGGGTGGTGAAAATTGCCCAACGCATCACCGGTTCCTCGCTCCCCTCCATTGAGTCTGTCCAAAGCAAGCGTTGTCTGCGGAGGGCGCTCAGCATCGCCAAGGACTGCTCTCACCCCAACCATGGACTGTTTATCCTCCTACCATCCGGGAGGCGCTACAGGTCTCTCCGTTGCCGAACCAGCAGGTCCAGGAACAGCTTCTTCCCGGCGGCTGTCACTCTACTCAACAACGTACCTCGGTGACTGCCATTCACCCCCCCACCCCCCGGACACTTATTATCACTTATTATTATTTATTCAAATCATTTGCTATGTCGCTCTTCCAGGGAGATGCTAAATGCATTTTGTTGTCTCTGTACTGTACACTGACAATGACAATGACAATTAAAATTGAATCTGAATCTGAATCTGAATCTGAATGTCCTCTGGTCCTCGATTCCCTGCTCTGGGCAAGAGTAAAAGACTCTGTGCACCCACTGTGCAATCATGGTTGATCTATCTCTCCCTCCTAACCCCATTCTCCTGTGTTCTCCTCATAACCCCTGACACCCGTACTAATTAACAATCTATCTATTTCTGCCGTAAAAATATCCATCGACTTGGCCTCGACAGCCTTCGTGGCAATGAATTCTCACAGATTTACCACGTTCTGACTGAAGAAATTCCTCTTCATCTACTTCCTAAAGGAACGTCCTTTAATTCTGAGGCTATGACCTCTATGAGCAGCCAGGCTTAGTAGGATAAAAAATAAAGCTGTTTTTTGCAGCAGGGTAATTATTTTTTGATTCCACTCCAGTGGAGCAGGATGGGAAACACTCCCTTTTCTGATGGGAGTCCCATGCAGTTGGATATTTAGATTATATACAAGGATCTCAATTACAAACAGCATGCATTAAAAAAAAAAAAAGTTCTCTTAAGTTGTATATAGTTTAGTGCATTCACAGTTGTCACAATAACTTCATTAGGATGCGTGTGTTATGTTAAACGCAGTTCTTCCCACGAGGATTAATTTGCTATTTTTCATCCCAACTCCCTTCACATCCAGCATGTCATCAGTATAGTCCCAGTGAGACCCAGAAGGCCACAAACACAATTCTTTGTACCACTAAACCACCTTTCAGTCGAAACATAAGCAAGTAGCAAACCTTTCCATTAGCTTGGCCAGGTATGCATGGGGAAAACACAGCAACCCTACAAGCCATGTCAACTGTGAGCAGAGAAGTGAAAACCAAGATCTCTGGTGTAGGAAGGGACTGCAGATGCTGGTTAACACCAAAGATAGGCACAAAATGCTGGAGAAAAGATTTAATGGGTGATGTTTTGGGTTGAGACCCTTCTTCAGACAGTCAGGGGAGAGGAAGACTAGAGATATGGAAGGGTAAGGTATGAAAATGTAGATCAAAGGGGACGATGATGAAGGAAATGTAGAATGGTTCATTGTTGGCCGAGGGGAAGGTGACAACGAGTTATACAATCAGTAAAATTCATCAGCAAGACAAATCTAGTCGGGGAGGGACCGAGAGAGAGGGAAAGCAAAGGTACATACGGTCATAATGAATGTGTGTAGAATTAGGCCATTCGGCCCATCAAGTCTACTTCGCTATTCAATCATGGCTGATCTATCTCTCCCTCCTAACCCCATTCTCCTGCCTTCTCCCCATAACCACTGACACCGCTACTAATCAATAATCTATTTATCTCCTCCTTAAAAATATCCACTGACGGCCTTCACAGCCTGCTATGGCAAAGAATTCCAGATTCACCACCCTCGGATTAAATAAAAATTCTCCTAATTTCCTTCCTAAAAGAACGTCCTTTAATTCTGAGGCTGTGACCTCTCCCACTAGTGGAAACAACCTCTCCACATACACTCTATCAAAGGCCTTTCACTCCTCTGTATATTTCAATTAGGTCCCCCCTCATACTTCTAAACTCCAGCGAGTACAGGCCCAGTGCCGACATACGCTGATCATAGGTTAATTTACTAATTCTTGGGATCATTATTGTAAACCTTCTCTGGATCCTCTCCAGAGCCAGCACGTCCTTCCACAGATATGGTGCCCAAAATTGCTCACAATATTCCAAATGCGGCCTGACCAGCACCTTAGAGCCTCATGGGCTGGAATAGTTTAATCAGCACTGCTCCATAACAGAACGGAGCCTGAAGAAGGGTCCCAGCCCAAAACATTGCCCATGTTCTCCGGAGAAACTGCCCAGTTATTCCAGCACTGTCTTTTTTTGTATATCAGCATCTGCAGTTTCTTGTGTCAACAGATCTGCCATATGGAAGCTCAAAGCACAGCCAAGTGAACAAAAAAAAACCTTGTATCATAGGTCAGGAACCAAGACACTGCATGTTCTATATCAAATATCCAAACCATGTTTGTTCGAAATATTATCGTTGCACTGTGGCACCCAGATGAATGCCAGGCAGTTCAAATATACAGGGACTTAAAGCAGAATCTGCAATTATCAGCCATTGGACTCCACATCAAATGCTCAGCTTCACTTCCTCTGCAATGAAATGGACATCATTGACTATTCACAGTAACCTTTCAACTATAAGCCCTTGATGATCTTAAAACCCACAGGACTTGAAATCAATCAAAACCAGGATTAGACAGCAGTTCACCATGCAGATGAAAAGTCTGAAAGGTTCAGCAAGGAATCAAACACATCGACACACTCAATTATATTTAGGATGACATAAACAGAATTTCCTCCCACAAACTCAGCCTTATTCGGTCTTCAAATTGGAAAAGTGTCAGGGAGGCAGGGCTGGGGCATCTGCCCGTCTCACATCTTCCCCACGGCATTTTGTGAGGGGGCTATCATTGTTACATTTAGTGAGCTGTCTAAATCGTAGAAGAGGGAAAATTGTTCAAGGATTAGTCCTGCAAAATCATCCGGCCTGCCTTCCCTTCCACAGAACAGTTAGCACTTATCAATGTGAGGACGAGCAGGTGTTAACTCGAAGATAGAAACAAAAAGCTGGAGTAACTCAGCGGGTCAGACAGCATCTCTGGAGAAAACAGGTGACATTTTGGGTCAGGTCCCTTCTCCTGTCTGAAGAAAGGTCTCAATCCGAAAATGTCACCTGTTTCTTTTTTCCCCCCAGAGATACTGTCTAACCCGCTGAGTTACTCCAGCTTTGTGTCTATCATTGAGTTAACACCTGCCCCTCCTCACATTGATGAGTGCTGTAACAATACTCATGCTAACTGTTCTGTGGAAGGCAGGTTCCTTCCGACACGGGTGTTAACTTGGCAGGTAACAATGTCTCCTAAAGTTACATCTATCTGTATGCTACATGCAGAAAGAGACTTATTTACAGCTAATCACAAAACAACCAAATATTAAGCACTGCATCCGTTAAAATTCATAATGCCAATTTAAGGTAGAATATGCCACTCGGACATTAAACCTAGCCCAGTCAGAGCCTAGATGGAGTATTTTCTCTCTATATTAAAAATAAATTACAAAGCCAATGCATTCTCAGGGTTACCTGTTAAACAGAGACTGTGGTTACGCCCGCAAGCTCCCGCGACGATTGTATGATCTTTGAGAGCTTCAATAAGTTTGGGGACTTCTCCGCGCTTGGTGTCGCCATGTCCTAGCTGTCCTTTTTCACCACGGCCTGAACAGTGAGATAAACAAATGTGGGAGGGGGGGTGGAAAGAAGGGATGGGGGTGTTAAAAACACTGTAGCCAAAGCAGTCATTGGCAATACTTGTACATGCCTTTCCTGTTTTCATGCATCAAATCGATTTGTCTTTACATTTTCGTCTACTATCAAAAGATGGCCATTTGTATTCAAGCTGATCCTTTAAGCTGACAAGGCTGTACTAAAACCTGCAACTTGATTAGGAGTATGATTGTTATATTTTGATGAGAGAAAGTAACTTTGCAGAGGAGACGGAAGATATTGACGAGAATATTTCCAGGAATGAAGGACTACCGATCACGGGCACACCGGAGAGGAAGCAGGTGTTCTCCTTAGAGTGGAGAAGGTTAGCAAGCGATTTAATAGAAGCATTTAAAAATCCCACAAAATATTTATAACAAAACCGAACAGATTAAGAACAGGCTCTTCAGCCCCCAATGTCTGTGCTGGAATGACGCCAAATTAAACTAATCATTCTCGCCCGCTAGTTATCTGTATCCCTCAATTCCCACGTCCATCTAACACCATCTTAAATGTCACTCGCATCTGCCTCCACCACCATTCACTGTCAATAAAATATTGCTCTGGTTTAAACTTTGCCCCCTATGGCCTTACAACTCCACCCTCTCGCATTTGACATTCCCACCTAGGAAAGAAGTTCCAATGTTTCTCCACCCACCCCCATTACCCTCATTTTATGAACTTCTAGCAGCTGTAAACCTCTGTCCAACCTCTCCTTAAAGCTCATTCCCACTACCTCTCCTGCACCCTGGTCATAGCTTAAATAACCTGCCAATAATCAGGCGACCAGGACTACAGGCAATGAAACAGCAAAACATTCCCAAGATCAATAACCTACTTTAATGCGTATAGCAAGAATGTTTTTGGTAAACAATACAATTGGGTAGGCTGGGGATTAAAAAGCAGTACTCAAATTGTATGAAACTAGACTACAAAGGCAATAAAGTGAAACAATGGTTTATTTCACCACTTCAAAACACTTGTATGTCAGGGGTTACGGGGAGAAGGCAGGAGAATGGGGTTAGGAGGGAGAGATAGATCGCCCACGATTGAATGGTGGAGTAGACATGATGGCCTAACTCTGCTCCTATCACTTATGAACAACCATCTTGTGTGTTATGGCTTCCAGCGCCTGTTCCAGGCCTCCCAGTTCAGACCCAACCCAGATCTCAAGAACCTACACTCCATCCACTGCCTCTCACCACAGTTCTCCGTCCGCACCGCGTGTTCCACACTGGCCACCGTGCACTGGCACCAGCGGGTGGGCCCTCGTTCTGACTCTCCCACAGCCCCAGGCCTCGCTCACCCAGACCTGCAATGGACCCCAACTTTATTATATTCTCAGCTATATTGTCCAAAGCAGCTGCTCGCTTCTAAACTCACAGGCTCTCTGCACTGCAATACAGTCTACATCATTGGCGACCCTCGGACTATGTTTGATCGGACTTTAGACTGGCTTTATCATGTACTAAACATTATTCCCGTACACTGTGAATGACTTGATTACAATAACTTATTGCCATTCCACTGACTGTATAGCACGCAACAAAAGCTTTTCACTGTACCTTGGTACACGTGACAATAAACTAAATTACTGAAAATTACTCAAAGATTGTTTTAAATATTCTGGAACCAAACAGCCCAATCTATATATGCAAAACCGATAAGCAAATTTCTGTTACCCGTCAGTAATGGGCTTTTAGCCAATTCAACAACTGAAAAAATGAAAGGCAATCCCAGTGCACAAACCTGCCATACGCTCACTCAGCTCCCAGCCACTTACCCCACTCCCTCCATAACCCCTGGCTCAGCTCCCAGCCACTTACCCCAGCTCCAGATGGTGCCCTCTGTGGTAATGATGAGGTTGTGGGCAGCACACGCGCCCGACGACACTGTCCGCACACGTACCCCCGAGAGGCAGCCATAACGATTTGGCCCCCACAGGTTCTGCCCCAAGTTGCGGTAAGCCACTGAAACAATCCAGAGATTGATAAACTATTGGCACGTTATTGCAGCAAACATGATAATAAACTGTTATATAACTGCCTGGCTGGCATTTCATTACTTCCTTATCACAAGCCCAACACTGCTGGCATGGTTTACAGCAAGTTACAGGCTGATGCGGGCAAGCCAAGTAACAGGTAAACTCACGGTCGGTGTAATATTATCAAAACTTATTGTTATCGACTCTTGCAGTAGATAAAAATTAGATGTAAACTACAAGCAAAGTAATATAGCTGAGCCGCTGCCAAATGGGAGGGTAGTCACATCTATCCCCCTGGTTGCAGTTAATGTATGATCTCAAATGATTCAGACAATAAAAATGCAGCTGGAATAGCCTTTACAAAGAATCCTGCATGAGAACATTGGGGAAGTTTAGCTAGAGTTGCGGCATTCTGTACAATGCAAGGGCATAGTGAAGGTGGTCCACCAATCACCCATTGTTTTGGTCCTTGGCTCTGGCCACAAGTGGACTCTGTGCCTCTAGACTAGTCGACAGCAGTGATTCGCTCAGCATTTCACAAGTACAGCCTACATCCATGTCAGAGGAGAAACAATGGGTCTGCCACGGCAGTTCTGTTTGTGGATTTTGGGGAAAAGATAAAATCGGGAAGTGTCTCGACCCGAAACGTCACCAATTCCTTCTCTCCATAGATGCTGCCTGTCCCACTGAGTTACTCCAGCATTTAGTGTCTAAGTACATGTCACATCCACCGTAATAATAACCCTTGCAATAATTTACCTAATCTTAACATGTTGAGATACTGCCTTTATGACTACCAACTATTTGTAATTAAAGTCAACTTGGTGGCTCATTGTAACAAAAAGGGACTGCAAATGCTGGTTGAAACCAAATGCTGGAGTAACCAAACAGGTTAACCAGGCAGCATCATTGGATGACATCCATCTTTAGTGGCTCATTAGTTACAGACAACAATTAGAGGCAGTGAGAGGTGGTGGAAAGAGTGTAGGTGCTTGAGATCTGGGTTGGGCCTGGAACAGGAGCTGGAAGCCATAACGCACAGGATGGAGGTTCATAAGTGATAGGAGCAGAATTAACATGCCGCTTAAGAAGGGCCCAAGTTTGATTTATTTATACAGCAAGGAACTGTCGATGCTGGTTTACAGAAGACGACACAAATGTCCTCGCACAACTCAACAGGTCAAGCTGCACCTGAGGAGAATATGGACAGACAACATTTAGGGTTGGGATCCTTCTTCAGACCGATAATGACATTTCAGGTCTGCACCCTTCTTCAGTCTAAAAACGGCCCCCTGACCCAAATCATCGCCTATCCATGTTCTCCAGAGATGCTGCCAGACCCGCTGAGCTACTCCAGCACTTTTTGTCTTTTATTTCTTTATGATGGGACCTGCTTTGCCCATATGCAATGTGTTGGATGGGGAAGTAGATGAGAGCAGACTGGAGAGATTGGGATGCATCCTTATGTTGGGGATGGGAGCTGTTGTGCAGGATTTCAACTTTGATCGGAAGACAGCAATTCTGCTGGAGGTGTTGGACATCTGGACCCCCCCCACACACATCTGCACGGAGGATTCTGAACCACTTTCAAGGGGGAAAAGCACAAAAAAAGGAAATTTAGCAAGCAAAGTCAATAGTGTAGAGATACAGCACAGAGACATTGTCCTCAGCCCACCAAATCCACACTGCCCATCTACCTGTTCACACTAGTTCTACATTATCCCATTTTCTCATCCACTCCCTACACACGAGGGGCAATTTACAGAGACCAATTAACCTGCAAACCTGCACATATTTGGGATGTAGGCGAAAACCAGAGCACAAGGGGGAATGCATGCAATTATAGGGAAAACTGCACAAAAACAGCACCATATGTCAGAATCGAACCCTTGTGAGGCATCAACTCTACCAGCTGTGCCATTGTTGCCCCTGGCAGGGAGCCTTTTAAAAGCCTGGATGATTTAGATTGTTTTAAAAAGAATCTGAAGAGTCTGAAGAAGGGTTTCGACCTGAAACGTTACCCATTTACTTCGCTCCATAGATGCTGCCTCACCCGCTGAGTTTCTCCAGCATTTTTGTCTACCTTTGATTTTCCAGCATCTGCAGTTCCTTCTTAAACTATTTTAAAAAAAATTTTTAAATAAAAAGAGCCATTGACCCAGTGCCCTGATGCAATTGTTTGTTTGATGCAGACTACAGATGTATAGCAAGGCAATTCGCACACAAGCATGTGCACTGGCATTGTTGAACAGATTGGTTGCAAGTGTGTTTTGTCATGCAAAGTTGTAATTTCATGCCGTAAGGCAGTTTGAGCAACTCTAGATCAGCAAGGCTGGGGTACAATCGCATCCAGAGAAGGTGCCAGTCCTACCTTGTTGCTTAGGAACTTCCTTACGACCAATCAAGTCCCAGTTTGTGGCTCCACAGATAAGCAGCTGTCCTTTGTACTTGGATCCTTCTAGTTTCTGCAAGAAAAACATTAACGATAAAAGAAACATTTAGTTTACGAGATTGCAAAAGTCACAAGAGATAAATTCCAGGAACACAGAAGCAAGACACCACACTTCATATCCAGTGACCAGATAATGGATTTAGAAAAATAAAAATTGCATATAGAAGACTCTACAATCTCCACATAAGTCCCAAACTATGTAGATACGGATGCATTGTCACTATTATTGTTCTACATACACTGAACCTTTTGTTGATGTATATTATGGTGCTGGCAGAGATAATTATATTTACACATCTGCTGTGCTACTGCAAGTAATAATTTCATTGTTCCATTTGGGAACGTATGACATTAAAACACTTGCACCATCTCTGTCAAGAACAGTTAAGTATTTCCTCCAGCGCCCAGTTTCATTTATACAGTACGAATATGGCCCCAAAACTTTGTGTTGGAGGGGTACCAAAATCTGACATTTAGTTATACAAGGAAGTCATTTGGCAAATAACCAAAAGATTAGTTACGGTGAACTTTTGAAGTGGAAGAGAAACATTTTGGGAGACAATCCCAAAGGGTTATACACTGTCAGATAAAAAGTTGCAGCCAGAACTGTACAGTGACATACAAGGATGCCTGAGAGAGCAGACTTGGAGGAATTTAGAAAAAGGGGGACAGCTGGAGAAGTACATAGAAAACAAGAGGAGACTGGGAAACCAGGGGAAGCATTTTAAACACAAGGTGGTGCTTATCCAGAAGCCAATATAGGTCAGTGAGCACAGGGAATCTGGGCAAACACAGTGTGTGTTAGGATGTGGGTACAATTTGACTGGAATTTAGATGGATGAGAGGGGATCTTATAGAAACATATAAATTATATAGGCTGATAACATATATAATCAGCCTGAAGAAGGATCTTGACCCAGAACATCACCCATTCCTTCTCTCCAGAGATGCTGCCAGTGTTACTCCAGCATTTGTCCACCTTAAAATTATTAAGGGATTGGACAAGCTAGATGCAGGAAACATGTTCCCGATGTTGGGGGAGTCCAGAACCAGGGGCCACAGTTTAAGAATAAGGGGTAGATCATTTAGAACTGAGACGAGGAAAAACTTTTTCACCCAGAGTTGTGAATTTGTGGAATTATTTACCTCAGAAGGCAGTGGAGACCGATTCACAGGATGCATTTAAAAGAGAGTTGGATAGAGCTCTTAGGGCTAGTGGAATATGGGGAGAAGGCAATACTGATTGTGGATGATCAGCCATGATCACGTTGAATGGTGGTGCTAGCTCGAAGGGCTGAATGCACCTATGTTCTATGTTTCTATGACAACCAGGTTTATGGGTAGACCATGGAAGGTCAGTCAGGAACCGTCAAGACTAGAGGGTAGATCAGCGTTCCTGCAGAAAAGCTGAGGCAGCCTAAAGGATACATGATAGGCCAGACAGTACAGGACAGAAACAGGCCTTCAGCCCACAATGTCTGTGTCGGGCACGATGCCAGGAGCTGAAAGGAAGCATTTATTGGGATGCCACAGCATGTGGGCCAAAGCTCATATGCCACTTCAAAGCTGCGACCAGTCAGATTTTGCTTTAAAGTTTGAGTTTATTGTTACGTGTACTGAGGTACAGTGAAAAGCTTTTGTTGCGTGCTAACCAGTCAGCGGAAAGACAATACATGATTACAATCGAGCAATTTACAGTGCATAGATACTAGATAAGGAATAATATTTAGTGCAAGATAAAGCCAGTAAAGTTCAATCAATGATAGTCTGAGGGTCACCAATAAGGTAGATAGTAGTTCTCTAGTTGTGGTAGGATGATTCAGTTGCCACATAACAGACTTGGAAATCCAACTGGATATGGTCTATCAGGGACAGAAGGCCAAAGGATTTGAGAGACAATACCATTAGATTTGAAGGAGGGGAAAATAATACCCAAGGTGAGAGAAGCACATCAGCTAATGTGGGCCTTGGGGAGAGAAGACTGGTGTGGCTGGGAGGGGGCAGTAATTCAAGGGCATAAAGTGAAAGTAGGATTTAAGATTGAGAGGGAAATAAAAGATGAAATTATTCAGATTCAGGGCCAAGAACGATGGGAAAATCTCTTGAGGAAGTTTGCTGACACGATGGGGAAGTGATTGAAGCAACAGAGGTAACCGATTAACTGGTATTAACACTAATGATCGGTGGTGCCAAGCTCCTCTCTCTTCCTTACAGATGTGAAGTGGAAGCAGGGAGAGGGTTTTTAACACTTACATTTCCATTCCTGGATGGCACAGATAAAACCCAGTGTATTTCAATCCCTTCCAACTTCATTATACTGGCAGACAGTTTGGCAGACATCCAAAAGTGGATCTGCATAAAATTTCCTTCAATTAAATCACTGGGGAAACGTCGACTTCAGTGGCTGTCACACTTACCAAGCCATAGCAGACTCCATCCCCTTCCCAAATGATTTCCAGAATTAAACTGGGCTCTAGACAGTCTGAATAAGGGCCTCGACCTGAAATTCCCTTTTTCCAGAGATGCTGTCTCACCCGCTAGTTACTCCAACATTTTTGTGTTTATTCTGGACAGTGGAAGTCCGTGTCGTCTCCAAGGCCACAAATCTACTGTTCCATTTTGCATGGACAAACTCTGACCCCGTCTCAACTCACTGCTGCCAAAAATCTTTGTCAGATTTCTAGACTTGACTATTTTAATTATTGTACCCTGGATTTGCATTCTTCAAATCCCTGTTGCCCACTGCCTAACTTACACCAAGTCCCGTTCCGCATCAACCATTTGCTTTCCAATGTACAATGGCTCCAAATTAAGCAAAGAGGAATGTAATTCCCTTTTTCGTTTTCAGATCTCTCCATGGTCCTATCACCACCATAATCTCACCTCATCTCCATCTCAGAGACACAGGACCATCGAAGTCTGGGCTCACTCATACGCGAATACAGTTCCACCAACACTACTCTAACCTTCATCTGTCAAAGCCCTAAAATCTGAGATTACTTCAAAACTGATGAAGTTATGCACCATTGGATATAGAACTGCAAAGTAGTCAAGGAAAAGACAGACCATGAACCACGCTAGTGTTTACATTCTGGGAATCTTCTCCCTCCCTGCTCTGCTGCACATTGCACAGGAAACAATTGCGTACTGGAAATCTGAGACAAGAACTGTCAAAAGGTCTGCCCTGTAATGGTGACATCTGCTTTCTCAGCAGGATGCTAACTGATTGACTGAAGGCGGTTTCCACCATTTGTTTGCGTTTCACGGCTGTGTAATGCGTGGGGTTGGAAATTCAAATCCCACAATTATGCTACTGATGCTCACGACAATTCAAAATTAGCAAAGCACATACCATTGTAGCAAGGTTGATATACGGGCCAAGCTTAAGAGATTAAAACATTAAGACCAAATTGAATTTAATATTGGAATGCTCAAAATGTAAACTGGTGCAAGAATCTTGCCACGCTTCCTATCTAATACTTTGTTTGCAAGCTAAAACCATGATACCCAGAACATAGAAACAAGGAAATGCACTTGTTGGTTAATAAACAAAATGACAAAAGTATTTGCAGTTCCTCGTTTCTATATTCTGGAAATAGGCGATGCTTCAGATCAAAACGTCACCTATCCATGCTTTTAGTTTAGAGATATAGCACAAAAACAAGCCCTTCAGCCCACCAAGCCTGCACCGATCAGCGATTCCCACACATTAACACTACCCCACACATACCTGGGACAATTTTTACATTTTACAGCAAGGCAATTAACCTACAAACTTGTACGTCTTTGGAGTGTGGGAGAAAACTGAAAATCTCGGAGAAAACCCACGCAGGTCACGGAGAGAACGTAGAAACTCCTTTTAGATAAGCACCCGTAGTCAGGATCGAACCCGGGTCTCTGGCATTAAGGCAGTAGCTCTAACTCTTTGCCACCATGCTGCCCGTAATGTTCTCTAGAGATGCTGCCTGCCCGAGTTACTCCAGCACTTTACGCACCAATGATATCAACTCTTTCTAAACAGCATCCCAAAATAAAATATTTAAACTTTTCTTTTGAAGTTATCAGTTCATCTCTGTAGTTTGACTTCCAACACAGGCAAGATGACCTTGGAGTAACCGGGGATCTATATTTTGCATTTAAAGCATATTTAATGCTTATGTCCCCAGCTCTTAACACTCTGCGAACCACAACACTGGCCACACTGCTGAAGTGCACGCAACTATTCATCCAAATAGAATCTTTGACAGGCCTTTTCATTTCCTGCAGGTTTTTGCGATCAGTTATTAAATTATGCCATCTGCCTTTTAAAAAGTTCTGGCCAATGTCATTGAGAAATCTCCAATGCCAAATTGGTCACTTTCTAAAAGTTTAACATTAGTAACTAATTTGTCGTCAAGTTTACAAAACAAATGACCACAGCAATATTTGACATGATGGAATTACATTGTCCAACATTAATATGTATAATGAAAACACATTTAATTCCTATTAAAAGTCAACCTACTGAATATCAACTGCAAATGTTTGTTTAAAGAACATGCCTTTTAACAAACTACACAATTTGCAAATACAGTTCTCCATATTAGTTTACAAAAGCATAGTACTTTTATCAATGATCATGTGATAGTAGAATTAGGCCATTTGGCACATCGTCAACTCCACCATTCAATCATGGCTGATTTATCTCTCCCTCCTAACCCCATTCTCCTGCCTTCTCCCCATAATCTCCGACCGTACTAATCAAGAATCTATCTATCTGCCTTAAATATATCCACTGACTTTGCCTCCACAGCCACCCGAGGCAAAGAATTCCACAGATATGGACTGACTTTGAGCTAGAAATTCAAATTCTTCTATGGGATCAAGGAATTAAACTAAGTTAAATCAATGGAAATTAAAATCTGCAACTAAACAAGATTGTAGTAAAAAAAAATTTAAAAATGCTGGTTTTATGGGAGGAAACCGCCAGAGTTCCTCAAACTACTGAAAACTGGGTGCAGAAAAGCAAAGTCATTTCTGCCAATAAAACTACTACTAATCATGTATTGTCTTCCTGCTGGTACACAAAATTGCTGGGGAAACTCAGCGGGTGCAGCAGCATCTATGGAGCGAAGGAAATAGGCGACGTTTCGGGCCGAAACCCTTCTTCAGACTGATGGGGGGTGGGGAAAGAAAGAAGGAAAAGGGGAGGAGGAGGAGGAGCCCGAGGGCGGGCGGATGGGAGGGTGGGAGGAGACAGCTAGAGGGTTAAGGAAGGGGAGGAGACAGCACGGGCTAGCCAAATTGGGAGAATTCAATGTTAATGCCATAAGGACGCAAGGTCCCCAGACGGAATACGAGGTGCTGTTCCTCCAATATCCGCTGTTGCTCACTCTGGCAATGGAGGAGACCCAGGACAGAGAGGTCGGATTGGGACCTCTGACTGGTTAGCACGCAACAAAAAGCTTTTCACTGTACCTCGCTACACGTGACAATAAACTGAACTTCCAAATCACGAAAGAAACTTTCAGGGTTATCAGTATGAGGAAGGGTCCCGACTCGAAACATTGCCTGTCCAGTCCGGACCCGCTGTGTTCCTCCAGCACTTTGTGATTTGATCAAGATTCCAGCAACTGCAGTTTTATGTCTCTCCATTCTTTCAGGTTACATCTGGGATTGTCAATACTCCCAAAATACAATTATATTATGTCCTATAAATAACATCCGAGGAAAGAACAATCCCTGCACAAATAGTCTGCATCAGTGGATCCCAAACTGAGACTTAGAAATATTAACAAGTTTGCAGAAAGGGTGAAAATGAACAAGGCACTCTAAAATACATGGATGACACAGCAGCAGATCTATCTGTTAGCTCACAGCTCCAGGAACTCGACTTGATCCCGACTTCTGTTTACACATATTTCTCCGTGACTGTGCAAGTTTCTGCCAAGTTCTCTGGGTTCCTCCCAGATCCCAAAACTATTCCGGTATGTTAATTGGCTTCTGTAAACTACCCTTAATATAGATAATAGAATAGGGAATAAAAAGTTGAGCACAAGAGTGGGAGGAATAATCTGCAGGGTAAAAAAAGACGAGGGAGTAATTAGAAATGTGGAATCTGATGAGTGCTAGCATAGACCTGATGGGCAGAATAGCCTGCTCCTGCATCTTCATAAATAAACATCCTTGATTGTTGGGACTGCAAGCAATTCTCAGAAATCCCCAAGTTACCCAAACTCCTTAAGAGCAACTTGTTGAAGTAGCTGAGAAGTAGGACACGTAAAGGTTGGGAACTGCTGTTTAATGACAAACGTTTCAGGGCCCCAAGGCAAACACTGTGTGCTCCACATTGTAGCACAATCAAGGAGTCAACCTTGATCTGCACAAATCTCACCAAGGCCACATGCAAAGACTCCACATTGTTACGTCAAGTGTTCACTCCCACCCCGGTCCAAACCAGTTTAATCACACGGTGTATCAAAAACAACAAATCCAAGGAACTATTTTAAAGATTCAACAAGTGCAGCAATTTGAGATGCAATGCAAAGATCAGGCTCAGATACAGAAGGCTTCGAACGGAAAAAAAAAAATTACAAACATTAATTAAGTGGAAGAAATCCAATGATAAGACACTCCAAATAAAATACAGATGTATTATTTCATGGCAGCACTATCAGCAATTTAAATAGAATGATATTGAAGATCTATTCATTTTGTTGGGCCTTGTTATGTCGAGTCCATATTTTTAATTATATAAATACAAGCTTAAAATCAGGATGATATACCGCACCTCACAATACAAAACACAAAACCACGTGCACATTTGTTAATAGGGTCCTCCCAGTGGTAAGAAGAACCAAGCTAAAAGTCAAATATCCCTCTCACTCAAAGATGAACAAATAAAGTTAGTTTTAAAGCTAATGTCTAGCTCTCTGCCAATTAAGTCTTTTCACTAACATAAGACACAGGCTGCCCTTTAGTTCTGGAGTCCAGGCCCAACCAATGCCACAAGTTCCCTTCACCCACTCTTTTTCCTCAAATGGTGCAAATTATTCTTTTATTCCCTTTGATGGTTTTGGCACATGGGGGATAATTAAAAGTTGCTAATTTCCAGTATGTCTTTGGGATACGAGAGGAAACTGGTGAAAAACTAGTGTCAAGAAGATACCAACTCGGTCAGGATTACATAGATGCTTGTCGGCAACACCAACTGCTGCACCCGCTGAAGAAGGGTTTCGGCCCGAAACGTTGCCTATTTCCTTCGCTCCATAGATGCTGCTGCACCCGCTGAGTTTCTCCAGCATTTTTGTGTACCTCCAACTGCTGCACTGTTGTGCCACCGTTTAGTGGTCACCCAAGTTGCTCGGAAATTCAGAGCCAGAGCAACTCAGCATGCTGAGGTGACCATGAATACTCCCAGTGTATTTTCAACACTGAGATAGAGACCTTTGGGAGAAGACGTAGATGAGATGGTAACTAGTGGTGAAGTGAAATTGATATGCAAGAGCACTGTAATATTTAATAGCCGAAAGGCTCAAATGAAGTCTCTTGCCCAGAGCAGTGGAATCTAGAACCAGAGGAAATAGGTTTAAGGTGAGGAGGGAAAGATTTGACAGGAACCTTTTTGGGTAACTTAAAACATTTTTTTTTTTATAAACACAAAGGGTGGTGTGTGTATGGAACGAGCTGCCGGAGGAGGCAGTTGAGGCAGGTACTGTCACTACATTTAAGAACCATGTACCTGCTTAAATGTTTCACGATATTATACACCTCGATAAGATCACCCCTCATCCTGCTGCGCTCTAAGGAATAGGGTGATTTCACGAAAGGTCACGGGATCATAGATCCTCACCCACGTGACCGCAAAATGTAACTGGGTTACAAACGTCACTTCCAGTACATGTTATTGATGCTAGAAACTCGAACTTTCACACCCGTTAAAAACCGCGAAAACGGTTAGTTTTTGAGCTGTAAATAACTGTGCCAGTCGGGGGTGACCGTGAGACAGTTATCTTACTTAAGTCCAGAAGATAAAGAAAAACGAAGGTAAAGACAAGAGAGCGCTGAAGGGAAAATAACAGCGGAAGTTGTTGGCCGTGCAGATATAAAGATCGAAAATATCGGGATTTTATCGCGTTTGCTCACTGCATTTCATCAAAACATCAATAATGCCTTTGATGAAATACAGTGAGCAAATTCCTTAGAGCGCAGCAGGATGAGGGGTGATCTTATCGAGGTGTATAATATCGTGAAACATTTAAGCAGGTACATGGTTCTTAAATGTAGTGACAGTACCTGCCTCAACTGCATACTCCGGCAGCTCGTTCCATACACACACCACCCTTTGTGTTTATTTTTTTTTAAATTGCGGTCACGTGGGTGAGGATCTATGATCCAGTGACCTTTCGTGAAATCACCCTATAATGTCCAGGCTTTCAAAACCTCTACCCATTGCTCAGGACCTCGAGTCCTGGCAACAGTCTCGTAAATCTTCTCTGTACCCTTTCCAGCTTGACAACATCTTTGCTATAACATGGTGCCCAAAAGTGAACACAATACTATAAATGTCTATCCTCAGTGCTCCGACTGACAAAGACCAACGCTTTGAAGGAACTGTGTACCTGCACTGCTAGGTACACAAAATTGCTGGGGAAACTCAGCGGGTGCAGCAGCATCTATGGAGCGAAGGAAATAGGCGACGTTTCGGGCCGAAACCCTTCTTCAGACTGAAGAAGGGTTTCGGCCCGAAACGTCGCCTATTTCCTTCGCTCCATAGATGCTGCTGCACCCGCTGAGTTTCCCCAGCAATTTTGTGTACCTTCGATATTCCAGCATCTGCAGTTCCCTTTTGAACTACCTGCACTGCTAGATCCCTCTGCTCTACAACACTCCCTAGAATCCTGCTATTCACTTTGTAAGTCCTGCCCTGCTTAGACTTTCCAATATGCAACAGCTAGCACTCATCTGTATTAAACTCCATCAACCATTCCTCAGTCCACCTAGCCAACTGATCAAGATCCTGCTGCAATTTTTGACAAACCATCTTGTGGAAACAGGCCCTTCGGCCCACACCAGTCAACAGCTACACTAGTCTCACCTGCCTGCATTTGGCCCAATATCGCTCCAAACCTGTCCTGTCCATGTACCTGTCGAACTGTTTCTTAAACGTTGGGATTGTCCCTGCCTCAACTACCTCCTCTGGAACCGGGCTCCACTATTGTCACTAGTTTCTTCACCATCTGCAAAACCCCCTACTCTTGGGTCATCTGCCTTACGATGAAAAATTCTAGTAACAGTGCTGACACAGTCTCCAGCGGGGAAAATACAACCCACCTTGTCACGACACTAATGCATGAAGATGGAGATGGAGGAGGAGGAGGAGATGGAGATAGAGGAGGAGGAGGAGATGGAGATAGAGGAGGAGGAGGAGATGGAGATAGAGGAGGAGGAGATGGAGATAGAGGAGGAGGAGATGGAGATAGAGGAGGAGATGGAGATGGAGATAGAGGTGGAGGAGGAGATGGAGATGGAGATAGAGGAGATGGAGATGGAGATAGAGGAGATGGAGATTGAGGAGGAGGAGATAGAGGAGGAGGAGATGGAGATAGAGGAGGAGGAGATGGAGATAGAGGAGGAGGAGATGGAGATAGAGGAGGAGATAGAGGAGATGGAGGAGGAGGAGATGGAGATAGAGGAGGAGGAGATGGAGGAGGCTTGCAGTGAGTGGGGCCCGGGCCCGCCCGCGCATGCGCACCGCCCGCCTCCCGCACCGGGGGAAATGGCGGGAAATTAGAGCGGCGGGAAAAGGACAAAAAATATTTTATAATGTTCCCCCCCCCCCCTCTACCAAAGCGAGAACAAAGTTAATATTCATCATCTGTCGCCACTTCAGGAGAAATGTAAGGGAGGGGGTGGAGGAAAAAAAAAAGGTAAAAGCACAAATAAATAAATAAGTTGCACCGACGGAGTTTGAGTGGGGAAAAAAACTGAGATGTTTTAGAGAAATGTGAAAGGATTTAATGTTAAGATAAACGAGTGAGGTTGGTGTGAATCAGGGGGGAGGCGAGGGTTCGAGCCGCGCTCCCGCCCGCCCGCCCGCCGGTGTGCGGCCTAGTCACAGGTCACAAGCCCCGGCCTCGGGCCGGTGGGGCAGCCGGCGGCCCGCTGCCTTCCCTCGGCCCGGGGTAAGGGGTGCGGGAGGTGGGGCGGGCTGGGGGAGATGTCTTTGTAGACAGTCTGTCTGTCCTTCTGTCCGCCGGCGTCTCTTTGTCTGGAGGGGAGACGGAGGGAAGCGATGGCGGAGGTTGTTGAGGGAGGTGGACGGTCCCGGGGGGGGGGGGGGGGGGGGGGGAGAGAGAAGAAAGGGATTTAAAAATATATAGAGACATAAACCAAACCAACAAGAGAAATAAAACAACAACAAAACACATCCGAATTAAATGAATTAAACAAGCGGCGGGCGGGTCACCTCACAAACAAAATTTAAAAACTCCCAAATAAAATACGCATTTAAAATAAAACCCTCAATTAGAAACAAACCAACACAAATACACAGTTAGATCCCTGGAAATAAAAGTACATTCACCTAAATAAAACACCAAACACCAGCGCAAGAGTCAAGTCGCCTTTGTTGCCCCCAACACACAGACACACACAGAGAAAAAGTTGCTTTCTTCCCTTTCCTCCCCCTCTCAAAACAAAACAAACTTTTACACACTTTTAGAAAAGAGTAAAGTAAAAGCAGCAGGAAGCGGGAGTTTGCGGGGAGTTGTTAAAAGTGAAGGCCGGCCGCCGAGCCGCGGGCTCGCTTACTATTTTCTCCTTGGTCTCGTCGGGCTCGGTGACGGTCTGCAGCGCCGGCTTGCCCAGCTTCTTGCCCGAGTTCTCCAGCTCCACGTCCTCCTCGTCGCTGAAGTCTCTCTCCCTCTTCCTTCCACCCTTTAATTTCTTCTTCTCCACCTTCTTGCGAGGCATCTTTGTCTCAGGCGGCGGCGGTGGCGGCGGAACGGGCTCAACACACAACACAACAAAATTAAATTAAACCCTCAATTCTTTTCCGGCAACAGAAAAATCGTTCCTAGATGAACCGTTCTTCCTCTCCCCCCCCTCCACAAAACAAACTCTTTCTCCAAGTGGTTAAATATCCACCAACTTGATTGAAAGTCGCAAATTGTAATTCTTTCTTTTTTGTTTTTCCCCTTTACTTTCTTTCTCTCTCTCTGTCGGGTTTTAAATCCAAAGATTTGTCTCTTTTTATTTCCACTCAGACTGCCCTTTTTATTGATCTGAACAATAGATCTCTGTGTGTCTGAAAAAAAAAACCCCACACGTGGACCCGCCTCACATCTGTCTGCCTCTTTTATATATATTTTCCTAAATAATTAAAGCATCAAACTTCCGCCTTTCCCTCCTCACATCTCCAAACGCTGCACAAAAGTGCCTAGCTTCTTTTTTACCACCCCCTCCTTTCTTGCAGATCAACTTTAAGTACCTGGATTCGTTTAATTGGGAAGAAATGATTGGTGTTGTTGCAAATGTGTTATTTTGGGGGGGGAGACTGGGTTATTTTCTGTAGGGTTTTTTTTCTCCTTATATTCCAGCCCACCCGCCGTGAGGTTAAAATGTAAATCTGCCCCTGAGTCTGTGACATGATGTGACAGCCCCTCTATTCACAATCAGTCATGGACACACAGCTCAGCAAGGAAAAGCAGCCTTTACAAAAGAAGCCCTGAAGGCTCCTCAGACATTGACATCTGCTGGCTGGGAGAGCCCCCTTTTTAAAAAAAAAAACCTGTCTTCTGGTGATAGTTGTTAAAAGTTACTTTCATTTCAGTGCAAAGGTCAGAATTTTCCAGTTCTGAATGAAAGATCATAGCCCTGAATTCAAACTCTGTGTTAGCAGAGGAACAAACCCTTCAGCCCAGAGTCTGTGCTGACCATGATGCCAATCTAAACTAATCCCCCTAATCAACATGCACGTGCTCTATATCTCTGCTAGAGTATTTCTAGCATTTTTGCTTTCATTTCAGATTTCCAGTATTTTGTTTTGTGATTCTTTGCATCATAATGGTTATTGCAAAGCATTGAAAAATTGCGATAGAGGAGAACACGTGTAAACAAAAACTCAGTGTTGGAGAAACTTAGCAGGTCAGGCAGCATCCGTGGAGAACATGGTTAGGTGAAGTTTTGGGTCGTGACCCTTCTTCCATATGTACAAATGTAGTTTGGGCTTCAGAGGTTACAATCATAATTTATGAATGCAATGGATATCAGAATGATATTCTCTCCCACCCCCATACCGTAGTGACTTGCGCTGATTAAAACAGTAAGATGTAGAGTCATACAACGTGGAAACAGGTCTTTCAGCCCAACTTGCCCACACCAACCAACATGCCCCATCTACACTAGTCCCACCTGCCTGTGTTTGGCACATATCCTTTGAAACCTATCTTATCCATGTACCTGTCCAAATGTTTTTTTAAAAGTTGTGATAGTACCTGCCTCAACTACATCCTCTGGAGGCATGTTTATTAACCCCACCACCCTTTGTGCAAAAAAGCTGCCCCTCAGGTTACTATGAAATCTTTTCCCCCTCACCTTAAACCAATGTCTACTGGTTCTTGATTCCCATACTCTGGGTAAAAAACTGTGCATTTACCCAATCTATAAACCCTCATGATCATATACAACTCCAAAATGTAGACCCTCATCCTCCTGCGATCTAAGGAATAGAGTTCCTCCCTGTAGCTTAGGTCCTCAAGTTCTGGCAACATCCACGTAAATCTTCTCTGCACCCTTTCCAACTTTACAACGTCTAAATCTAAATCTTTGTAAAGGGACTTCCCGGCCAGACATAAGGAAAATAAACGCTGAACCTAGAAGTAAGAGACTGGGGTTTGGCTGAAGAGATGAGTTTGCAGAAATTTGTAGAGCAAGAAAATGGAAGAAAAGTTTAAGAATCCAACATGTGTTCAAGTGATTAAAGGCCTTCCCATCAACGATAAGACAAGTTGCGAGGGCCTGCAAATTAAATTGAAAGGAATGACGTGTGTAGGAGATTTTGAGTTGAAAATAGTAACACTGCTCAAATTCAACATACTAAGGTATATTAATGCCAATTTGCCCACTTCCCCTGTAGTCAATCAATTAGTCTGTAGATTACTGACTTTTGAGCCTTCAGTAAATGGGAAAAAGCATACTATGAATTCTTACATGACTTTATACCAACACTGTACACCAAAAGAATGTTAATTGCAGAATGGAATGATCTCGATACAAATATTGTATGCCTGTTATTTCACCTGTTAGATTTTTGCCTTCTGCAAATTAATTTTGGTTCACATTAAATCATATAACCATATAACCATATAACAATTACAGCACGGAAACAGGCCATCTCGGCCCTACAAGTCCGTGCCGAACAACTTTTTACCCTTAGTCCCACCTGCCTGCACTCATAATATCCTGGTAACCTAACCTATAAACTTGGCTTTCATATTAAAAGGGGCTACACCTAAACTGAAGAAAGGTCCCAACGCAAAAAGGTAATTTGTCCATTTCACAGGAGCCTGAAAACTGTAACGTTCAGGTTCAGGAGCAGCTTCTTCCCTACAACCATCAGGCCATTAAACCATACAACGTCCAAAATAGGCTCCAAACTACAAAGACTTGGGGGCATTATTTTTTACTGCACTTTTATTGTTTATTATGGCTTTTACAAAGTACTATGTTTACATATCATTGTGCTGCTGTAAGTAAGAATTTCATTGTACCATTTCGGGACATATGACAATAAAATACACTTGACTCTTGACTGATTCATCCTTTTGCAATGATACCAAAAAACACATTAGACTGGAATGTTTTGGCATGTAAATAATAGTTAAAACTCAGGCACTTAACTTAATTGATAATTGATTATAACCATTATAAAATTGATTTAACACAGTACAAATTTAACCGGAGTCTCCAGTTTCCATACTCTTTGTGATCTTCGATGGTAACATGAATGATTTTTGTTTTGAAGTTGTAGATTTACCAGGTAGTTTTTTAGTAGCATCAGCTTTTATGAACAATGTCATAAACTTCAATCCTTGTTTGAACAGCACATGTTAACTCCTCTTGAACAGGAGTTGGACTCACTTCAGAAACATCTTTTGTCTTACAGTCTGCTGTTCTCTCAGACATCATTTGTTAGAATTAAGTGATCAATGTGGACATTAAAGAATTTATTTCCAGCCTTCACAAGATAATTTTAATGTTTATCTGACTAATAGCACTTAACTAACATTATGTGTTTACATGAGGGAGAGCAGTCTGCAGACGTGTCAACGTTCACATTAATATCGAGTTTATTCATCTTTAATCTTGAAATACCTTTCTTTTTTTAATCCTTGCTGTAAGTTTCTATATGCCCTTAATGTTTATAATTCTTCCTACTGTGGTTCTCTTCTAAAATAGTGCAGTTTTCTTGGGATACTCCAACTGTCACCATTTAGGCTTGCTTTATACTCTGTTTTACCTTACATAAAGAGGCAATGCCGCCTTGCTTTCTACAATTAAAACATCTGGCCACTGTGAACAGTTGTGCTGCGCGATACAGCAGCAAAACATCTTGCCCAACCTGCATTTCGTACCATTCATGCCCTGGTCAATTTTCCTGCCGATATTCTATATTTACTAAAGTGTTTATGAGCTGGCTAAAGGTCCTGTGGAATTTTGAAGGACGTTTTCATTGATGTATTCTTGTATTCTTCATTGAATATTTAGTAACTTGAACTGGATGTGCTGTTTGGTTGGTAAAATTACCTTGATGTGGCTAAGAAAGAACAAACTGGCAAAAATAGAGTAGAAACACGGGACTGCAGATGCTGGTTTACCAAGGAAAGACACAAAATGCAGGAGTAACTCAGCGGGTCAGGCAACATCCCTGGAGAACATGAATAAATGGCAGGTACACAAAATTGCTGGGGAAACTCAGCGGGTGCAGCAGCATCTATGGAGCGAAGGAAATAGGCGACGTTTCGGGCCGAAACCCTTCTTGGGGTTGGGACCCTTCTTCAGACTATCCTCACTCTCAGGTGATGCTGCCTGACCTGATAAATGGCCCTTGGGGTTGGGACCCTTCTTCAGACTATCCTCACTCTCAGGTGATGCTGCCTGACCTGCTGAGTTATTCCTGTCTTAAACTGGCAAAGATAGATTTTTTGGAACAAATGTATTACTTTCACCTGACCTCAGGTTTCAAACTGCTGCTAACTATTATCTAACTATTGATGTGAAGTGGTTTTGTAGATTTTCTTTTACTTCAATAAAAGGGACATTGATCATCTTATCTGAAACTAATTTTATCAACAACAGGTATCTGGCTATTTTCTAACTGGTTCATCTTTCTGAAGTCCAAAATAGTCTTAATCTGAATCTTTCTGGCCTCACTCTTTATTTTTACATTATTCATCCTAAACAATACCATCATCCATTTACTGTATGAATAGTTTAGGCAATTATACTAGAGAGGCAGGGGGGTGGGAACCAGAGTAGTAGATCGGAAATTGGAAGGAGTGATGAGAAGATAGAGGTTTGGACCAAGTCTCAAAAGAAAGACAGACGGAGAGGTGCAGAAATAGGGTGGCACCGATGGTCTGACGTGAAGTTTACCTCAATGTGAAGAGTACTGTGGAGAAAGCAGATGAACCTCGAGCCTGGATCAGTGCTTGGGATTATGATGTGGCCATTTGACCATGGCTGTGAAAGGGACATGACCAACAGCACAATGTTCTGAGGTTTTGATGATTCAGACAGGATCAAGGGGGAGGCAATAGAGATGGAGGAGTTGCGCTATTAATTAGGGAGACAGTCACGATGCCACTCAGAAAGGACCTCTGGAGGGATAATCCACTGAGGCCGTATGGGTAGACCTTAGAAATAAGGAAGGTACAAGCACTCGAATGGGATTGTACTCTAGGCCCCCTAATAGCAGGCGGGAAATAGAGGTAGATATAGACAGATTACTGAAAGATGCCAACGCAACAGAATTATTTTAATGTATGACTTTTTCCCAATATTGGCTGAGATTTGTTCAGTGCCAAAGGCTTAGTCATGGCAGAATTTCTCAGTGAGGTTTCTTGAAACGATATGTGGATAGTCCAACCTGAGAAGGGAACATACTGGATCATATTGGGAAATGAGCCTGGCCAGGTGACTGGTGTTTCAATGGGGATAGTGATCACATCGCCATAAGTTTCAAGGGTGTTTTTAATCGGGAGAATTCCCATGCGGGAAAGTACTAAATTGGAGTTGGCGTCTAGATATGCAAGGAATGCAGGGATATGAGTTGTGTGCAATCAATCAATCAATCAATCAATCAATCAATCAATCAATCAATCAATCAATCAATCAATCAATCAATCAATCAATCAATCAATCAATCAACCTTTATTGTCACCTTGCAAGCAACAGTTGTACAGTGCAAAATGAAAAGACGTTTCCCAGGGAATAGCGGAGCATCGCACATGAAATTTAAAACATTTCACACATAATACTAAAAACAATCCAGTCCCTGATGGAACAGTATAAATAGTTAAAAGCAGGTAAAACACAACGTTAAAATACAATAAACCAATCATAAAATGTCCGGGGCAGCTGATTTGAGTGGCCAGTGCCAGTTATTAAAGTGGCCAGTGCCAGTTATTAAAGTGTCCGTGCCAGCCGCAGAATCAAGTGACTGTGAGTACAGAGTGACTGTTTCGCAGCCTCACAGCCTGTGGTAGGAAGCTGTTTAGCAGTCTTGTAGTCCGGGCTTTGATGCTTTGATATCTCTTGCCTGATGGCAGGAGATCCAGGTGTATGTGGAGGGGGTGCAGTTTGTCCTTAGCAATTCTCTGAGCTTTTTTTCAGACAGCGGCTCTGGAACAGTTCTTGTACCGAGGGTAGGGAGACGCCAATGATCCTCTCTGCTCCCCTCACTACCCTCTGCAGAGCCTTCCTGTCCGAGCAGTTGCAGGTGGAGTACCACGTATTTATGCAGTACCACGTGCAGATAGATAAGAGATGATTTTGGCATCATATTTGGCACAGACATTGTAGGTAGAAGGGCCTGTCTTGTGGTGTACTGTTCAATGGTCTATGTTCTATTTCAGATATTTCAAAACTAACCCAATGGGACTGGACTGCCATTTTGTACCATCTTCCACTTTGAGGATGATTGCCGTTTCACTTCCACCAAGTTTTCCAGGTGCTTCCTTTTTCATTTGTATTCAAATTTGTTGTGATTAATTGTGAACATTTCCTATTCACTCCGCCAATAGATCCAAATATTCAATATCCTCATTATTGTCGCAATCAATAGATGGGATTCTTTGCAATCCTTATTGCCAGGGTAAACTATACGTACAGAATGTACAGTCTTACATATGAGATGTGAGCTCAAACTGTGTGCAATGTGTTCAGGACTCTTCACAGACTGTCTCCTGAACTTACTGTAAATGTCACAATCCAGAGGACAGTTAAGCACATGATAGAATATGTAAAGGCACGGCAGTCCTAAAGTAACAATCGCCACTCACACTCAACATGCTTTGCATGAACGTAGAGTTAGGCAGGAAATGAAACTTGGCATCTTCTGATTGGTAAATTATTGAACATTGCAGGCCAGGCTATAATTATACTACTGTTCCCAATTTGCATAAAAACGCTGCAACTGGTCTCTCCTTACACTGGTACAAAGCACAGTATATAGACATATCTTTCATTCATTTGTTCTATGTCTCTCTATATCACTGTCTATTTCTCTCGTTTCCCTCTCCCCTGACTCTCGGTCTGAAGAAGGATCTCGACCCGAAACATCACCTATTCCTTTTCTCCAGAGATGCTGCCTGACCCGCTGAGTTACTCCGGCATTTTGTGTATAACTGACCATGGAAGGCTCGATTGTAATCATGTATGGTCTTTTCGCTGACTGGATAGCACGCAATAAAAGCTTTTCACTGTACCTCGGTACACGTGACAATAAACTAACTCAACTCATGGACCCGAACAGTCGTGGCTTATATGAACATTTATACTGTAGATCTCATTATCCTATACATAACTGGAAGATATTCTAGGCAGCATGTTGACACAGAGTTAGAGTTGCTGCCTTACAGCTCCAGAGGCCCGGGTTCCATCCTGATTAAGGGCACTTGTCTGTATGGAGTTAGTACGTTCTCCCCGAGACTCGCGAGGGTTTTCTCTGGGGTATCCGATTTCCTCCCACACTCCAAAGACGTACAGGTCTAGTATAATTGTAAATTGTCCCTAGTGTAGTCCCTAGGATAGTGTAAGTGTGTGGGGATCACTTGTCGGCACGGACTTGGTGAACTGAATGGCCTGTTTCCACGCAGTATCTCTAAACTAAACTAAAACACAAGGAACTGCCGATGTTGGTTTACAGAAGAAGACATGAAGTGCTGGAGTAACACAGAGGTCAAGCAGCATCTCTGGAGAATATGTCACCAATCTATGTTCGCTAGAGATGCTGCCTGACCAGTGAGTTACATACCTGTGAGATATTCCATTGCCCTGAACAAGATTGTGGAGTTAAAAAATCCACAGATGCTGCCTTACCTGCTGAGCTTTTCCAGCATCTGCAGTTCTTTCTTAAACACTACGACCTTGATACGACCTTGGTAAGGCCATCAAAAAGGCCAAAAGGGACTTCTGCTCCAAGCTGGAAGATGAGACGGATGTTCGGCAACTGTGGCAGGGCTTGAATGCAATCACCTCCTACAAGGCAAAATCAGGAGGCAGCTCAAATGACAGCAGAGCATCACTCCCTAACAAGGTCAATGCGTTCTATGCACGGTTCGATAGGGAGAACACTGATGTGCCTTCCCTAGCCCCCATTCGCCATGATGGTATTTCGGTCACAGTCACAGAGGTCGACGTCAGAAGATCCTTCAGAGGGGTGAACCCTCGGAAAGCGCCTGGACCTGATGGTATACCCGGGCGTGTTTTAAAAACCTGTGCGGACCAACTGGCTGGAGTTTTTACGGACATTTTCAACCTCTCACTTCTGGGGTCTGAGGTTCCCACCTGCTTTAAAAGGGCATCAATAATACCGGTGCCCAAGAAGAGCAAGGTGACGTGCCTCAATGACTGTCGACCAGTGGCACTAACGTCTGTGGTGATGAAGTGCTTTGAGAGGCTGATCATGATGCAAATCAACTCCTACCTCGACAAAAACCTGGACCCACTGCAGATCACTTACTGCCACAACAGATCAACGGTGGATGTGATCTCACTGGCTCTCCACTCTGCTCTGGACCACTTGGACAGCAAAAACATATGTCAGGCTGTTATTCATTGACTACAGCTCGGCATTTAATACCATCATCCCTTCCAAGCTGGTTACCAAACTCTCAGATATGGGTCTCTGCACATCCCTCTGCAATTGGATCCTCAACTTCCTCATTCACAGACTACAGTCTGTCCGTATTGGTGGAAATGTGTCATCCTCGATAACAATCAGCACGGGAGCACCTCAAGGCTGTGTGCTCAGCCCCCTGCTTTACTCACTCTATACTCATGACTGCGTAGCCGGACATAGTGCGGTGTGAACTCCATCATCAAGTTCACTGACGGCAAGTGGACGAGCTTGAGGCTCAGTTAGAAATTGGCAAGTATGATGTGGGAATTACAGAGACATGGCTGCAAGGGGGGCAGGGCTGGGAACTGAATATTCAAGGGTATATCTCCTATCGAAAAGACAGACAGGTGGGCAGAGGGGGTGGGTTTGCTCTGTTGGTGAGGAATGAAATTCAGTCCCTTGCAAGGGGTGACAAAACATAGGCATTGGTATAAATATACAAACTCATTAACTATCCTAGGAAAGGATTATTTGTCATGTGAAAGGGATATTAGTAGGTCAGAGGTGTGTTGCTGAATTATTATTACGTGAGCACTGTTGTTCCAGCAAAATGGATAATCCTGCAAGTCTCTGGAAGCAAGGGGAAATGAGTGGTGGACCTGTGCTTAGATATACACCTTCCTCCACATTGCACCACTTGCTGGCCATATCAAAATAAACTTTCTGGAATTGTTTTCTGACTGAATATGAGGGAGGCCAGTTGTTCAAAATCTTTGCCTGGAAGCCAATAATCTTATGATGCTAACAAATAAGCTTTGGCAATGCATTTAAACTGGACATTATTGTGCATCAATTGCCTGGTTAACGGTAATTGTATAGCCCACATGGGTTATTTGGCCAAAATGGTCACCCCTGCAACTGCAGTAAATGTTGAGCCTTCGTGATCTTGCCAATTTACACAGAGACTGCAGCTTGCAAAATTATGATAGAAAATAGCCCAGATAGGTTATTTTTTCTCAAAACTCAGATTGAGCTGTAATAGTAGTTTGTGAAAATAAACCTACAGATTTTTGAATTGGAAACAGAGAGGTCTCTTTATGAAGTAACTTTATTTTTGTGCACCCACTGAGTTAAATTAGCATCTGATAACATTAAAAAAAATGGTTTCAGTCAACAAAAAAGGTATGAAAAGTGGGCTCTGGTGAGACACAGGAGGACTGTTATAGCCTTTGGATTTATACTTCTACAAGAATCATCATCTTCAGGAGAAAAAGGAAGAAAATTGGAAAAAAAAGTATGCCGAACTTCTGGTGTCTGCCTTCACCTCTCCACCAACTTCCTTCCCTTCGGTTCCATCAAATGCAACAAAACCATGCATAAGTTATAGAGGATAAATATGCACAATTCTGACAGGCTTTCACAGAAATGAATTAATAATTTATAAGCATGATTTAAAAACCGGCAGAACCCATTATTGTCTGAAGAAAGGTGCCATCACATCCATTTTCTGCAGAGATGCTGCCTGACCTGCTGAGTTACTCCAGCATTTTGTGTCTATCTTAGGTACACACCAGCCTCTGCAGATCCTTGTTATTAAATTATTGTATGGCTGTTGATGATGATGATAACATTTTACCACTACATTAAACATGAGTGGAATCAGTTTAATCAGCTAAACAAGGCTGTTTATGACATGCAGTAATGATGAGTGGTCAGGTTTATGTAGGTGCAATTCCAAATGTCCCTATACATGAATGATGTCGCCATCTGTTGCTCGGATCCACCGTCGGTCCACAGACTGATCAGCATCTGCGACCAAATTGAGTTAGCATCGGGAGCAAGAGTCAACCAGAGGAAGAGCGAGGACATGCTCTTCGGCAACTGGCCCGATCGATCTTCCGTCCCCTTCACCATAAGGTCTGAATACCTGGGGATCTGGTTCCAAGTGACCGAGGCATACAACAAGAATTAGCAGGATCGGGGAGACAAGGTAAAAAAAAAAAGAAATTAGAAGTATAATTAATGAGTAGGATGATATATTTGAACCCGTTTCTTCTTAGAAATAGAAAATAGGTGCAGGAGTAAGCCATTCGGCCCTTCGAACCAGCACCGCCATTCAATATGATCATGTCTGATCATACAAAATCAATACCCTGTTCCAGCTTTCAAAGGTTTCAAAGGTATTTTATCATCACATGGACCAATTAAGGTACAGTGATATGCGAATTACCATACAGCCATACGAAAAAAAAGAAACAAGACACACAACTACATAAAAGTTAACATAAACATCCACCACAGCGGATTCCCCACATTCCTCACTGTGATGGAAGGCAAAAAAGTCCAATCTTCTTCCTCTTTATTCTTCCGTGGTCAGGGCAGTCGAACCATCTGTTGAGGCAATCGAATTTCCCGCAGCCAGCGGTGGAAGCCCCCGTGTTGGGGCGATCGAAACTCCCATGTCGGGGCGATCGAAACTCCCACGTCGGGGCGATCGATACTCCCGCGGCTTGGAGCTCCCGATGTCGGTCTCTATGATGTTAAGTCCACAAGCACCCACGATTGGAGCTGGCAAATGGATCACCGTGATGTTAAAGTCCCGTAGGCACCCATGGTGGAGCTCTCAAAATGGTCTACAGCAAAGGCTGCCAACTCCTTGATGTTAGGCCGCAGTGTGGACGGAGATACGATACGGTAAGAACTCCGTCGAGGTAAGAGATTAGAAAAAGTTTCCCCAATTCCCCCCCACTACCCCCACATAAAACAAGCTAAAGAACACCAAAAACATACATTTAACACATACTATTTAAACACAAAGAAGGAAAGGACAGACAGACTTTTGGCGAGGCGGATTTCAAGGGTGGCCCCATATCCCTTGAATCCATTAGCCCGAAGAGCTATATCTAACTCTCTCTTGAAACCATCCAGTGAATTGGCCTCCACTGCCTTCTGTGGCAAAGAATTCCACAGATTCACAACTCTCTGGCTGAAAAAGTTTTTCCTCATCTCAGTCCTAAATGGCCTACCCCATATTCTTAAACTGTCCCCTAGTTCTGGACTCCCCCAACACCGGGAACATGTTTCCTGCATTTAGCCTGTCCAATCCCTTAAGAATTTTATATGTTTCTATAAGATACCCTCTCATCCTTCTAAATTCCAGTGAATATAAGCTGTCGATCCAATATCTCATCAGATGTCAGTCCCGCTATTCTGAGAATTAACCTGGTGAACCTACGCTGCACTCACTCAATAGCAAGAATGTCCTTCCTCAAATTTGGAGACCAAAACTGCACATAATACTCCAGGTGTGGTCTCACCAGGGCCCTGTACAACTGCAGTAGGACCTTGCTCCTTTACTCAAATCCTCTCGCTATATAGGCCAACATGCCATCTGGTGTCTTCACTGCTTGCTGTACTTTCTTCTGTGGATGCTGTTGAATCTGCTCTGTATTTCAAGTTCTGCTGATTTGTATTATAAAGGTAGGAATTGAACTAGCTACGACGGAAACGGAGTGATTGGAGTCTGAAGAAGGGTTTCGACCCGAAACGTTGCCTATTTCCTTCGCTCCATAGATGCTGCCTCACCCGCTGAGTTTCTCCAGCACTTTTGTCTACCTTCAATTTTCCAGCATCTGCCGTTCCTTCTTGAACGATAGGACAATAATGCATTTCGTTGTCTCTGTACTGTACACTGACAATGACAATTAAAATTGAATCTGAATCTGAATCTGAATAATAGCAAGCTCAGTACTGAGCATGTCACTTATTTTCATCAGAAGATGTTACTTCTAAATGCAAGAGAAAACATTTATCCTAAAACAAGGTGGCAAATTAAATAAGTAGGTAAGGTAAGAGGAAATAGATATAAATCTTATAAAACACAAAATGCTGGAGGGACTCCGCTGGTCAGGCAGCATCTGTGGAGTGAACGGACAGGTGACGTTTTGGCATGGGACACTTTTCCAGAAATGTCACCTGTCCATTTTCTCCACAGATGCTCCGTGACCTACTGAGTCACTGCAATACTTTACGTTTTGCACAGAATTCCAGCATCTGTAGGTTTGTGTGTCTCCAAATCTTAAAAGTTAGATTGAGAACAGTTGTTCAATAACACGGCATTCAAAGATGATCAGTATTTAGGATTGTAAGGTAATGAGGGGAAGAATGGAAAAAATAATTACAGTCAAGGGGTGAAATACATTTCTGTTAAAGAGGAAGTCAATGACCTATCTTGTCTCCTAAAACTGTATTTCATTAAATTCTGCATAGTCTTAATATTCATTTTGCAGCTAGAGGGCGCACAACTATCTCTTAATGGTTTAACATAGATGAGGACTTAAATATATCAATGATACTGATGTAATGTTTGCATTTTTCTGAAAGGGGCCCACCCACCTTCACTCACAACTCACCTTCCTAAGGGACAGCACCTCATATTTAGCTTGGGCAGCATACAACCCAGTAGTATGAATATTGATTTCTCTAACTTCAAGTAACCCTTGCTTTCCCTCACTCTCTATCCCTCCCCACTCTAATTCTCCGACTAGTTTCATTAATTTTACTGTTTGTATGCCTGGTTGTCGCCCTCCCCTCAGCCAACAATGAACCAGCTCTACATTTCCTTGATCAGCATTGGCTTTGATCTATTGTTTTCACACCTTGCCCATCCATACCTCTAGTTTCCCTCTCTCCTGACTCTCAGTCTGAAGAAGGGTCATCTCCAGAGATGCTGCCTGTCCTGCTGAGTTACTCCAGCTTTTTGTGTCTATATTTGGTGTCAACCTTCCTACACATTCCCAAGCTTATATTGTTCCTCATTCCCACAAACCCATGTTCCCTGGGTCCAGAAGACAGATGTTGTTTGTCTAGATGCCTCTGGAGTGGTAGCAGGACCTTGATTGAAGAATAGATGACCGGGTCTGCACAGGAAACTCCTCAGGCTCATCTGACAGGTTGCAAAGCCCCATTCCCAACTCAATCATATGCCAGAGCTGTCAAAAATATTCAACAAAACATTGGAAAGCACTAGAAGCGCAAAAAATAAAATTGATTAAATATTTTTAGAAAATAAAATATAAAATCAACAAAAACACATAAATAATTAGAAACATTGAACAAAACACATAGTAAAAATATATGTTATTTTATAATATAAGATGTATTTTGTCGACCTACTGTCTTGCAGCGTCAGAGATTCAGATACTATTTACATATAGTTTGCATGTTCTCCCTGTGACTGCATAGCTTTTGACTAGGCCCTCTGGTTCCCAAAGATGTTTGTGTTGGTTGGTTAATGAACCACAGTAAATTGCCTCCAATGTGTAGGTGAGTAACAGAATTTAGAAGGAGCTGATTGAGAATTTGGGTCGAGACCCTTTGGGAAGAGTGCAAAAATTGGAATTAGCGTAGGATTAGTAAAAATGGGTGGTTGGTGGTCAAAGGTAGACGAAAAATGCTGGAGAAACTCAACGGGTGAGGCAAGGGTCCCAAGGGTCTCGACCCGAAACGTCACCTATTCCTTCTCTCCATAGATGCTGCCTCACCCGCTGAGTTTCTCCAGCATTTTTTGTCTACCTACGATTTTTCCAGCATCTGCAGTTCTTTCTTAAACATGGTTGATGGTCAATATGGTTTTGGTGGGCTTGGCACAGCATCCAATATAAGGTAGACACAAAATGCTGGAATAACTCTGCGGGACAGGCTGCATCTATGGAGAGGTGGAATGGATGATGTTTTGGGTCGAGACCCTTCTGCAGACCCCGACTCTGCACATCCAAGATAAGATTCCTTAGTGAAAATACTCGGAAATCTGAGTAAGATCTTCTGCTGTGAGACTCTGCAGGGAGTCCAATGTTAAAGTACATTCATCAGATCACCAATGGAAGCTTGGCCAACGAGTTCAATCACTTCCTCATTCACATGGGATTCCCAAACCATTGGAGCACTTGCTGAGAAATACACTGGCAAAGCCCAGCAGATGTGATTGTGAAATATTATAGATTAAAATATATTGAAATTAATTATTAAAAATGAATTGGTAATACTGAAGATTTGTTAAAAATACTGTTTAGCTTTTGATCCGTTCAGTTGTTAAAAGCCCTATGAATTCTGAAAATTAAACTCAACAATTTATGAGAATGATCACGTACGAGGAATGTTTGTAGGTTTTGGGTCTGCATTTGCTGGAGTTTAGAAGGATGAAGGGAGATCTCATTGAAACCTACCAGATAATGATAGAGAGGATGTGGAAAGGATGGTTCAAATAATGGTAGAGTCTAGGATCAGAGGACACAACCTTAGAATAAAAGGACATACATTTAGAATGGAGAAGAGGAGGAATATATTTTGCCAGAGGGTGAAATTCATTGCCACAGACGGTTGTGGAGGTCAAGACATTGGGTCAATTTAAAGTGGAGATGATTCTTGATTAGTAAGGGAGTCAAAGGTTATGGGGAGAAAGCAGGAGAATGAAGTTGAGAGGAAAAATAGATCAGCCATGAATGAATGATGAAATAGACTCGATGGGCCAAATGGCCGAATTCTACTCCTACATCTTATGGTCTTAACTCAAATTACTCCATTGTCCTCAGATAAATAAACATGAGAGGGAGACTTAGCAATGAAAATCAATGTTGCAGCGTGTGAAAAAGGTTGAACAGTAACATTTGACCTCCAGAATAGTTCCATTCTTGCAGGATGCTTGTTGGACACGAAATGCAGAACCATGGTGAGAAAGATTCATGTTGTAGCCTTCATTGACACAAATCTTCAGTGACATTTGGTCTATTGTGCAGATGTTGGTCTCAACCCAATACGTCACCTATACCTTTACTCCAGAAATGCTGCCTGACCCGCTGAGTTACTCCTGCTTGTTAAGTATATCTTTGCTGAATAACTAGAGCATGACAAGAGTTCTGACAGAGCAGCTGGGTGTTCAATCACCCCACAGTTTTCATAGATTCCATTCTGAGTTCTCCATACGTTACTCAATGCCTCTAGTAATGCAAATATTCAGCAACTCATCTAGCAAGGCATCATTTAAAATATGGACTTTTTACTGCAGTGAGGTATAATAAAGATTGATTTTATCCTGTTCCTATTGTATTCAAAGTCGTGTAATAAATCTATGTGGTCACCACTTAGGTTGTGAGAATGCAGAGCCAGTTGAATGGCTACTTATTGTCTCCTGAGAGACTCAACGGGGCGTAATGACTGTAAACACCTTGGCAGTCAAAGGGGTTTCATGTTTTTACTTATTAATTACACACGGGTAGGTTTCCCACAGAGACACAAGAAACTGCAGATGATAGAATCATGAGCAAAAAACTCCAAAGAAGGTTCCTGACACAAAACACCATCCGTCCATTCCCCTTAGATGCTGTCTGACCCTCCAGCACTTTGTTTTTTTAGGTTTCCTGTGGCATGCTTATTTTCCTTTATTCTCCCACCTCAGCCGAGGAGCAGAGCAGAAACATTAGTGAAATAAGCAAATATCCCAAAATATCTCGACCCGAAATGTCACCTATTCCTTTTCTCCAGAGATGCTGCCTGACCCCCTGGGTTATGCCTGTTTTTTGTGTCTGTCTATAGTTTAAATCAGCATCTGCAGTTCCTCCCTGCCACAAATGTAATCCTGCAATGCTGTTTTATCAGTTTTTCATTATTAAAATTAAATTATTTTGAGTGTGGACTGTGAATGCAACAATGTCACATTGATACGTGACGCCACAGAAATTGTCCAGGCACTTCCTGTTGGGTTGTTGATGACAAATTTTTGGCTGTGAATTTAAGGAAATAATTTCCCTAATGCAACACCATTTTAATGTGTTTCCTGAAGAAATGAGGTGACACTGGAATTAAGCGTAACTGTCACTAAGCAGTCATAATAGAGTTGAGTTTTAATTATGTCCGGAAGTGGCGGCGCTGTGAAACGTCTGCGGCTCGCCTGCAGTCTGTCTGTTTTTACTTTTTTGTGTTGTTTTTTTTGTCTTGTTCAGTTAAACTTTTGGTTATTATGTTGTGTTGGGGGGGGGGTGGGGGTGAAACAGGGCTTTCTGTCTCTCCCTTCGGGGGAATGCGATTTTCTTGTTGTATCCCCCTTCTCTTCCCCCCGTCTGAGCTGAGGCCTAATGGCGGAGCTGGCGGCCTCCAACCTGCGACCGACCTCGAGGATCCGGAGGTAGAGCCAGCCAGGACTTACCAACGCGAGGCTGGCCTTCTTCGAGCTGCGGCGGCGTTCGGGCAGCGGCACGACCCGGCGCTCCGGTGAGGGTGGACGGTGCGGGGCTGAGACACTCCTGTGAGGGTGGCCCGGCTCCCGGCTGGAAGGCGCACCCGTGAGGACGGCCCGGCTCCCGGCTGGAAGGCGCTCCCGTGTGGGCAGCGCGGTGCGGGGCTGGAAGGCGCTCCTGTGAGGACGGCCCGGCTCCTGGCTGGAAGGCGCTCCCGTGTGGGCGGCCTGGTGCGGGGCTGAGACGCTCCCGTGACGGCGGCACGATGCGGGGCGGAGACGGTGCTCCGGTGGCTGAGGCGGCGGCGACCTGAATCCGGGGCTCGGCCGCGGGCCAGTGGATGACATCGTCGGGAGCTCGCGGGTCACAGGTTGATGCCTGTTTTCCTGAGCTCCCGTGGCAACAACTGCGTCCGCTGGACTGGAGGGCGGCAGCTTCGACCACCCCCGGGCCGCGGAGCTTGAACCGCGGGACTGATTTATAACATCGCCCGGGGGGTATCGCCTCAGCGCAGAGGGAGAAGAGGAGGGAAGAGACAGCAACCCTAAGACTTTTGCCTCCATCACAGTGAGGAGGTGCTTGGTGAACTCACTGTGGTGGATGTTAATTTGTGTTTATTGTGTGTTGTTTATTATTACATGTATGGCTGCAGGCAATGACATTTTGTTCAGACCAAAAGGTCTGAATGACAAATAAAGGATTCAATTCAATTCAATGCTGCTAGCTTTATAACATGTGAGGCATCATTTTGAAGACTTGCTCCAGAGTCTTCACGAAGACGAAGCATTGAAGTGCTCAGGGTCATCCCGCGTTTGCTGAGAGGCCTTCTCTTCAACCTCACCAATGTCTCCTTCTGCTGAGTTTTCCACAGTCATTGTCATGGAAATATAAAACATTCTAACAAATTCTCCACTCATGTTAAAAGATGCTTTCAAAGCCAAATGTTCTTCGTTTTGTTAATGATCTCTGGTGTGGAACCTAATTAAATCGATTCTGAAAATCTACATAAATAATTTCCTTCAAGCTTAATTTATCTATGTCGGTTCACCAGAGTGTAAGGGAGGTTATTGATTCCTTATATTCTGGGAAGTGGGACTTTATTCTTTTTGTTTAATTCTAGTGAAGAAAACCAGGCAGAATGGGCACACGATTTTGATGGTGTTGTGGCCTTTCTCAAAGTTCAGGTTATCGAAGGATAGGATAGTTTTAGGATATGAATCAAATGCAGGCAGGTGGGACTAGTGTTGGTCGACATGGTCAAGTTGGGCCGAAGAGCCTGTTTCCACGCTGTATTGCTCTTTGACTCTGATTCATGCCATGATATTCAGAACTCATCGACCACTTCAAGTTTTGCATTGGCACCTGGGGCTCTTTGTGATTTATGCCAGCTGAAAAAAATAGTTTATGGTCATGTGTACAGTGAAAAGGTTTTGTTACATGCTAAACAGTCAGTGGAAAGACAATATATGATTAAATCGAGCTATCCACAGTGTACAGATACATGATAAAGGGAATAACGTGAATAATGTTTAACGCAAGATAAATTCCGATCAAAGATAGTCCGAGGGTCTCCAATGAGTTGGATAATAGTTTAGGACTGCTCTCTAGTTGTGGTAGGATCATGTTTGTCCATGAGAAGGTAAAGAACCCAGAAAGTTTGTGGCCCATTCATTCTGAGGGAATTAATTTGAACAAATATCTTTCACTGCCAATGGCTGCATCTTGCCGTATAAAGTTAACCTTCCCTGACTTTTAATGCCTGCTCATGCACCATTAATCCCAGATGAAAGTTACTACATTAAATGTTCGACACTGCATAAGCCTTGAGTGTGATAGTTTCTTTAAAAGGAAAATCATGCTACATTATGTGTAGGAAAGAACTGCAGATGCTGGTTTAAATCGAAGGTAGACACAAAAAGCTGGAGTAACTCAGCGAGACAGGCAGCATCTCTGGAGAGAAGGAATGGGTGACATTTCAGGTCGAGACCCTTCTTCAGACTGAGTTTGAAGAAGGATCTTGACTTTGATCTTCATCTTCATCTTCATTTCTTTTGATCTCTTACGCTCTGTAACTCCCTCTCCCCGGCGCTCAGTCTGAAGAAGGGTCTCGACCCGAAACATCACCCATTCCTTCTCTCCAGAGATGCTGCCTGACCCGCTGAGTTACTCCAGCATTTTGTGTCTACCTCCATGCTACATTATCATTGCCTCACACCACCTGTGTAAGTGACACAAATAACAAAGCAAAACTTTGCCTCATAAATTTAAATTATTGGCATCAAAGAATATTAGCACCTGTGTGTAATCAGTTCTGAAGGCACCATTCTGGATATGTGTCTGTACATTAGTGGAGTACCGTTACAGCATACTCATAATTAGACAGATCATTTAAAGTAATTCTTTGAATTATTGCCAATTGTAAACTTATAGCCAACAGTGGATTTGGAATGTCCAAACTCTGCAATGCAGATGTATTTAAACCAATGACATGAACTACAAATATGTGAGAAGAGCTTTAGGAAACGGATCACTTCTGAACTTCATCGTTTTCAATTTGATGTTCTATTTGAGCAGTTCCCTTTGGAGATTCTTATCAGACAATCCAAGAGCAAAAGACAACCTATCCTTATAAAGCCTTGACTACAGCATCGATTATTTCTACATACCATGTAGTTAACGCATTGATATTGTTGCCATTTTGGCTTCACCATCTTCCCATGTTAGCAAGTTTGATAGTTGTGTCAAAACTGGATCATTTTAATTTAGATCTGTGGAAACTAACATAATCAATAAAAGGACACAAAGTGGTGGAGTAAATCAACGAGTCAGGCAGCTTCCCAGGGGAACATGGATGATGACATTTCAAATCGAGACCTTTCTTTGGACATAATGAATAACTATTGCAGGGATGTGGAGTCTGAAAAGGAAATAGAGACTAATTCCACTGTGTGATTCACCATTTGTTCATCAAGCTCTAAGTTGCCTTGGCTACCATGACCATTAAAACCGATGTTCCATTTCCCTCTGCTTCGATGATATATACCTGTGCAATGAGTGAGCTTCTCTGAAAATACCACATGCCAGGTCAAGTCGAGTTTATTGTCATATGCACAAATACCACTGGGTGGCGCTCATAATGGCCAACTTGCCATCAGTCTGTCTTGCCCCTTCTCTGTTTTTATTATTTGAAGTATGCCTTGAATGTTTGTTTTAATGTCTCTTGGTATATTTTATGTGGGGGGTGCGGGGGGGAATCGGGGGAAACTTTTTCCAGTCACTTACCTCGACAGAGATGCGATTTTTCTCCGTGTCGCATCTCCGTCCCCCCCCCCCGCGGCCTACAGCGTGAGGTGGTGCGGCCTTTCCTGGAGCTTCAAGCCGCGGGCGTGGCGCGGACTTACCATCGCGGAGCCTGGGATGTTTTACCGAGGATCTCCAGTGTAGGAGCTCCGGCCGCGGGGCTTGTGGACTTGAATACCGTGAAGCAGCGGTCTTCAGTCGGGAGCTCCATGCCGTAGAGTGTTCCGATCGGTACCGACGCCGGAGTATCAATCATCCCGACGTGAGGGCTTGAACATCGGACCGTCGGCAACGGCACGTGAGGAGGATTCAGCCCCGACCACGGGTGAACAAAGGAGGAAGATGACTGAACTTTGTTGCCTTCCATCACAGTGAGGAATGTGGATTCCACGGTGGTGGATGTTTATGTAAAATATTATTTTATGTGGCTGTGTGTATTGTTCTTCTCACTTAGTATGGCTGTATGGTAACTCAAATTTCACTGTACCTTAATTAAATTAAATCTTGAATCTTGAATCTACGATGAGATACAGGTATCTTGCAATACATACACATAAACTCAGGTAGATTACTTGAGGTTTAATCATGGGAGTTGAATTGCTGAGGTACAACAGTCTGAAGAAGGGTCTCGACCCGGAACGTCACCCATTCCTTCTCTCCAGAGATGCTGCCTGTCCCGCTGAGTTACTCCAGTATTTTGTGTCTGTCTGAGGTCCAACTACAACAGATCAGCACCCTTTGTCTATCTAGACCCTCTAGGTGGGTAAGGGTTGTATTTCCATGCAAAGTTCACCAGGGTTAAAGAGAAGGTTCTCCTCCAGATGGGCATTGGAACAATCATGGTCGATACCAGGCACAATATAGCGAATGCTATCACTTGCTAAGATAAATACATATCTTCTATAAGATGGTTTAATAGCCCAAAACCAAAGAACATGAAGTTCCAGGTAGCAATGTTTGGAACTGCTTCAGCCCACCATTCTCTTTTCTCAACTTTGGAAAAGTGAAATAGTAACGCATAAATTGTGGCTGTAAAACCACTGACATTATGCATTTTCATAAATCTATTAAATGGGGAAAGCAGCATCGCCAGCCTAACACTTAGCCCCTGGAATGGACACAAACATCTGAAAATGACAGGCAAGAACAGAGCAGCTGCTCTGACAAGATGCAATGGTATTTTATTGTTACACAAACAGAGGTACAGTGAAATTCATCTTTGTATACCGTTAAGTACTAGTATCAATGTACATCAGCACCTAGTTACATCTTAGATATAAGTATCTCAGATACAGTACAAGTGTATAGCAGTAGTACACAAACTGTATACAGAGTCGCCAGGTTTAGTGCCATTCTCACGTCCCAGTTGTTATAGGTGTAGAGCTCTTGACTTGACCATGAAGGCTCGTTGTCCTGGCCACATTGCAGGGTCGGCCTGGCTAAGAATCATAAGGTTATAACGATTAGGAGTAGAATTAGGTCATTCGATCCACCAAGTCTACTCCCACATTCAATCATGGCTGATCTACCTCTCCCTCCGAACCGCATTCTCCTGCCTTCTCCCCATAACCTCTGACACCCGCACTAATCACGAATCGCCATAGTGTTCACCACGGCTGCTCCTCCACTCCAGGCCGCATCTGGTCCACGTGTTGGGCCTTTTGGAATGGTGCCTGACCCAGCTGAGCCTCCAGCGGCCCACTCCACAGTTGAGGAGCGCACTCCCTCCTGTTGATGATCAGCTTACCAGCCCTCCGTCCGACCACCTCCTCTCTGGGTAGGCGAGACAGGCCTTCCGGGTGAGCTCCTGTTCCACGGCAAGGGCCCTTAGGAAGAATTATAAAGTTTCTCTATAGTTTAGAGGTGCAGCAACGAAAATAGGCCCTTTGGCCCATCGAGTCCACACCGACCATCGGTCACCCATTCACACTAGTTCTATGTTGTCCACCTTCTCATCCACTCCCTACTCACTAGGGGCAACGTACAGAAGTCAATAAACCTACAAAACTGCACGTCTTTGGGATGTGGGAGGAAACCGAAGCACCTGGAGGAAATCCACGCAGTCACAGGGAGAACGTGCAAACTCCACACAGAGGTCAAGATCGAACCCAGGTCTCTGGTGCTGTGAGGAAGCAGTTCTACCCGCTGCGTCGCTGAGCCACCCAGTTCAGCATTAGTGTAAATGGGTGTTTGATGATCAGCATGGATTCAGTGGGCTGAAGGACCTGTTCCTGTGCTGTAGGTCTGTATATAGCTTCATCAAATGCTGGTGTTGGCAACAGTGCAATGCCCTGGTCACAAAAACAAATGTAACAAAAGTCTATTTTTTTTACCTAGTTGGGGACCTGGTCAAACATTTTCCGAGTTCCAAAACTTTTTTAGATGTAATGTGAGCGTTGAGAGAGAGTGAAGAAAGAAAAGTATATTTTAAATGCTCTCATGATTTTCTGCCTTGCCAACTCATACGAAAGTGGTGAATCTTTAATTCTTGGAAAACTAGCAGCACAATCCTAAAAGTTCCCTGTCATTTCTGAAGAATGACAATCCTTAAACCGCAAGAGCTTTGGGAAGTACCAGCAACTAAAACGTTGGCTCAGATTCATCGTCAGTGACCCAGGGCCTTCAATACACAAATTAACATATACGCTGAAATCTGACACCAGTACAACAACAATAGATGTTTTGTTCCATGAGAAATTTGCACTTAAGCCTTTTTTTCAAGAAATATGGAATGAATTTGAAATCACCCCTGAGCTCTGCGATTGAGAAAACTTTACAATGAGTGCACAGTAAGTGTCGGAGATTGGAAGGAATCTGCACATTTCTAAAGTTCCTTTGTTCCATGATGGATTTAAAAGCGACACTGCTGGAAACATTAATGACGATTGACATCGCCATGGAGAGCCCAGGATCCAGAGCACAATTGGCACACACAAAACTGAAGCTGTCGATAGTTTTGGCTAAACTCTGCATAGTTCTGAGGGATCCTTTCAAGATCACTTAGCAGAGGTTTGGCAGCAAATCAGAAAGTGCTGGGGGAACCCAGCAGGTCAGGCAGCATCTGTGGAGGGAATGGACAGGCAACGTTTCAGGTCGGGACCCTTCTAGAATTAGCAACCTTTCATAGTTCTACACATTCTTGATCTATAACTGGTCGGTTTTAGGAAAAACAAAGAATAAAAGGACGGACCGGATTTTTAATCAGTTATGCCAAAATAATCCCTTTCAACTTCAGTCTCATTACAGGGAAGATTGAAGGGAGAAAAATGTGATTGTACTCATTAATTTAAGGAATGTAATATTTTTCTACAATTTGCACCCAGCACCAGCATCATGTAAATGAGAAAGCTGCATATGCTAGAAATCTAGAAAACAAACAGAAAATGCTGGAAACATCCACTACATCAGACGGCATCTGTGGAAACAGAAATAGTTAACATAATGGGGCTGTAAGAGTGCCCGGCCCTGTGTTATTTTTCATTTAAAAATAAAGTACATACATCTGAAGATGTGTTATTGGTCTATTACAGCGTTCATAGGTTCATGAGTTTATAAGTTCTAGGGGCAGAATTAGTCCATTCGGCCCATCAAGTCAACTGCATCATTCAATCATGGTTGATCTATCTCTCCCTCTCAACCCCATTCTCCTGCCTTCTCCCCATAACCCCTGACACCCTTACTGAAGCAATGTGCTATTTCTGTTTATAATATCTACAGCACGGTGGCGCAGCGGTAGAGTTGCTGCCTTACAACACTTGCAGCGCTGGAGACCCGGGTATGATCCCGACTACGAGTGCTGTCTGTACGGAGTTTGTACGTTCTCCCCGTGACGGCGTGGGTTTTCTCCAAGATCTTCGGTTTCCTCCCACACTCCAAAGACGTGCAGGTATGTAGGTAAATTGGCTTGGTAAATGTATGTAGGATAGTGTTGGCCCTAGTGTGTGTAGGATTGTGTTAATATGCCGGGTCGCTGGTCGGCGCGGACCCGGTGGGCCAAAGGGCAGGTTTCCGCGCTGAATCTCTAAACGAAACTAAACGAAGCAGGGAGCAGTGTTCCAATATAAATCTCAAGGCATGACGGGATTAGGGTCCCAAAAAGCCCAACAAGATCAAATGTACTATATGTCAGAATTAGCTATCTTAACTCTGTGCATGAGTGAGGCTACTCAGCCAGCAATACTGACATGAAACTGCATCCCATCTCAACTCTGTACTCTGTACTGGACGGGAGAGAGAATTATAAGAGCATAAAACACTTACAAAAGTTTCAAACAACTTAGAGGTATGAAGTAGGGTCCCAACGCAAAATGACAGTTCTGGCCTCCCCACTGTCGAAGGGATCTACAGGAGACGCTGCCTCAAAATGGCAGCCAGCATCATCAGAGACCCACACCACCCTGGCCACGCTCTCATTTCACCCCTGCCATCGGGAAGGAGGTACAGGAGCCTGAAAACGGTAACGTCCAGGTTCAGGAACACTACATCAGTCTATATCAGTCTAATAGATCAGTCTATTGAACACTGCAACCTCTAAATAACGATACGATACGATACAACTTTATTTAAAGTTTATTTAGGCGTTTTTTTAAGTCCCAAACTAGACTTGGGGGCATTGTTTTTGTCTTTGAACTATACTGAACTTCTGTTTGGAAGTTTATTATGGTGTTTACAGAGTGCTGTGTTTAAATATCTGTTGTGCTGCTGCAAGTAATAAATTAATTGTTCTGTTTGACATTTGACAATAAAACTCTCTTGACTCTTGGCCTATCCATGTTCTCCAGAGTTGCTACCGGGCCCGCTGAGTTATTCCAGCATTTGTGTCTTTTTTTAAAGAATGTCATTATGTTTAAAAAAAATGTCATTCCAGTTTGAGGCTTGCTTATGTCTCCGTGGGCCAACTTCCCTCTCAATGGGAAGTTGTGGACTTAAGATGTTTCATGAATCCATTACCAAGGACAGGCTGATTATCGACACAGATCTCCTTTTGTTTGGCAGCCAGTGCGTTGTCTGGTGCAGTCATCTCTTTTGTGACAACGAGACACGAGATGCATGTGTTCTGCCAGCCATTGGCACAGAAATCCAGTTGCCATTGATTTTCCGTTTCAAAACGCAAAGGATTATTCCAGAACACAGCCAGGAATGTACCAGAAAGACACAAGTCTAACTACAATGAACATTTTTAAAAATAGTGTAATTAAAGGGCCTGTCCCACTTGCCGATTTTTTTGGCGACTGCCGGCATTATTGACTGACGTATCAGGTCACAGAAATGTCGCAGCGTGATGTAGCGTGATGCAGCGTGATGCAATCTTTTGATGACACCGACATGACGCCGAAAAAATCGCCTAGTGGGACAGGCCCTTAAGAGTTCATGAGCACTCTCTGCCGTGTGACAGTGTGATAGGATGTGGTTCATGACTGTGGGTTTACCCCATTCCTGCCTTTCCCCCATATCCCTTGATTCCTTTAGCCCGAAGAGCTAAATTTAAAGGACCTGTCCCACTAACGCGACTTTTCAGCGACTGTCTTCAGCCTTCAAGCTCGAGGGCACTCGCCTGAAAAACCTCGCGCTGGAATAGCCGTCAGCAATGAAACCGAGCGGGATCGACCGTCGTGGAACACACACACACACACACACGTAGCGCACGCACGCGCACACCACACCACACCACACATCACCACACACACCACACACACACACACACACACACACACAACACACACACACACACACACACGACTCACCACCTCACACACACACACGTACACACATCACTACAGCACCACACACCAACACACTCACGTACCACTCACTCAGGAACTCACCACCACACACACACACACACACACACACCACACACCACACACCTACACACACACACCACACACACACACACCCCACATAATCACACACACACACACACACACACACACACAAACATCGAAAACTTTGGCCAGAGAAAGCGTTGGACACTGTCTGAAATTCACACCCGTGATTAAAGAAGTTAAAATACGCTTGCACAGTTACGGTAAGTCCGTTAGATAGCGCGTAGAGGGTGGGTGGATGGGTAGAGAGAAGGGGAGAGAAGGTGGAGGAGATTGGATCCACTTCTAAGAAGCCAGACAACTTTTAATAAAGTTTAGCGGGCATTTAACATTACCGGTCGGTTTAGTTACCTTTTTTTCTCAACAAGCTATTACCTTCGACTACCTTTGATTACCTTCGATTACCTTCGACTACCTACGATAATATTACGACCTGCTACATCCTACCTCGACTAAACCTACAAGTAAAAAAAAAACAATTTTTTTCCATGGCTACCTTTTTATACTCGCAAGCTTTTTTCAGCTTGCTAAAAAAAACGCCACGACCTAACTGAGGCCTCGAGTACGCGAGGACTACTCTCGAGCATGAAGGAGACCTCCTAGGTCCTCGTGTCGACCATACTGCGAATATGTTGAGGGCAAACTCTTCTAAAGTCGCGTGTTAGGGTGCTGCAGTGGGACAGGCCCTTAACTCTCTATTGAAAACTACACATTCTATGCCCACATTATTTTATGTGACTGTAAGGTCATCTCTCAGCTTCTACTTTCCAGGGAAAACAATCATGATATAGAGGAATGATGAGTTCCACTTTGGCAGCTCTCTCCATCTTCCTGGATGATCATATATTAAACTTGGATTTCTCAATATCGCCTGGCGTGGGCTTTCTCCGGGATTCTCTAGTTTCCTCTCACACTCCAAAGATGTACAGGTTTATAGGCTAACTGGCTTGGTACAATTGTAAATTGTCTCTAGTGTGTATAAGATAATGTTAATATGCAGGGATTGCTGGCCGGCACGGACTCAGTGAGCCGAGGAGCCTGTTTCCGTGCTATATCTCTAAACTAAACTGAAGCCCACATCAGAAACTGTCACTTATCATCCAGGTCGAGTCATTGTGTCTTTCTTCTAAGAGCTCACTATATGGGGCGGTTGTTAAATACCAAAACACACAATGTCAGAATATAGTTGAAAAGAAGTTACTCATTAATCACAAACTCATGAACATGGGATGGATTCAATTGTATTCTGACTTCCTGACCTCTGGGTTAGAATCAAGGTGAAATGAGAGTGAACCACAGGTTGGTCTCAAAAGCTGCCATTGAGGCCGACAAGACAACCTGAGCTGGCCTGACCCTGACCCATTGGTGCAGCCCCACCAAAGGACAAATTCCACCAGCCACCGGTCAGTGCTTGCAAATGGCTACAAGGATTTACAAAGAAGACGTAAATGGCCTGAGCAGAACAAGGATTTAAAAGAGGCAAATAAGTTGTCAGAGACTGAAATTAGTTAATGTTTAATAAATATTAATTTCCTCAGTGTCAAAAAGCTTGAAATAATCAACCAATCAAGATTAAAATTACCCAGGTCGTGCCAAAAATGAAATAACTTACAAAAATAACAATGTTTTGAGAAAAATGTCAAGATAATTTCATTTGAACCTGCTCTTGCCAAGTAGTCTCTTCCACCTAATGGAACTTGTGAATCATGAGTCTTTTTACAGCTGTGAAATAAACCCCGTGACCTGTGGGCCGAATGGCCTGTTTCTACACTGTATCTCCAATCTAAACCTGGTTATATACGGTAATTCATAATAAATAATCAACTATAGACTTGATATCCAGGATATCACATTCACAGTTGCTGGTCTTAATATCTGGCGAGTACATTTTTATAAGGATCTGCACCCAGGAGGCAAGTTTAGATATTTGGGCTAAATCTGAGCTCCAACACATGGGTCTACATTTTCCTTGAATTTCGTCCCCTTTGATGTCTTGTTTTCACACCTTACCCTTCCATATCTCTAGGTCTCCCTCTCTCTCCTCTGACTCTCAGTCTGAAGAAAGGTCTCGACCTTTTCCCATAATAATATGTATTTATTTTTGCCGACCTCTCTCCTTTCAAATAAAAAGCAAGCAACAGCAGATATTGGAAAACTGAAATAAAAACAAAAATATGCTGGAAACACGAAACAGGTCAGCCTGCATCTGTGGAATGAGAAATCTGGTTAATATTTCTGGTCAAAGACCATCTCCTTTCAAACACTGTCCCATAAAATCTCTCTTTGAAACAATCTTCCCACGATATATATTGACAGGATGTGAAAGGGATGTGCGGAGACGTACAGGAACTTGCCAAACCAGATATAACCTGAAGATATAACCAATCAAGATTAAAATTACCCAGGTCGTGCCAAAAATGAAATAACTTACAAAAATAACAATGTTTTGAGAAAAATGTCAAGATAATTTCATTTGAACCTGCTCTTGCCAAGTAGTCTCTTCCACCTAATGGAACTTGTGAATCATGAGTCTTTTTACAGCTGTGAAATAAACCCCGTGATCTTCCATTGGCAGAGGAGATAATAGGGTTTTGAGATTTACAGTGTTAAAAGCTGTATAATTGTTAGGTACCCCTCAGTAAACGCAAGAGTTGCCGACACAACTCCCAACAAAAGCTGTAATAGCACGCAACAGAAGCTTTTCACTGTACCTCGGTACAAGTGACAAACTAAACCGAACAATGTAGACCTGGCTGGTTGGGACAAAGAATAATTTAGGCAGAGATCTTGCACCTTAAGGGTGTTTCAATGGCGCAGCAGTAGAGTTGCTGCCTCACAGCGCCAAAGCCCGGTTTGATTCTGACTACAGGTGCTGCCTGTATGGAGTTTGTACGTTCTCCCTATGACCTTGGGTTTCCTCCGGGTGTTCTGGTTTCTTTCCACATTCCAAAGATGTGCAGGTTTGTAGGTTAATTGGCTTCCTTAAATTACCCCTAGTGTGTAGAATGTGAAAGTGGGATAACATAGAACTAGTGTGCGGATGATCGATGGTCAGCATGCACCCTGTGGGCCGAATGGCCTGTTTCTACACTGTATCTCCAATCTAAACCTGGTTATATACGGTAATTCATAATAAATAATCAACTATAGACTTGATATCCAGGATATCACATTCACAGTTGCTGGTCTTAATATCTGGCGAGTACATTTTTATAAGGATCTGCACCCAGGAGGCAAGTTTGGATATTTGGGCTAAATCTGAGCTCCAACACATGGGTCTACATTTTCCTTGAATTTCGTCCCCTTTGATGTCTTGTTTTCACACCTTACCCTTCCATATCTCTAGGTCTCCCTCTCTCTCCTCTGACTCTCAGTCTGAAGAAAGGTCTCGACCTTTTCCCATAATAATATGTATTTATTTTTGCCGACCTCTCTCCTTTCAAATAAAAAGCAAGCAACAGCAGATATTGGAAAACTGAAATAAAAACAAAAATATGCTGGAAACACGAAACAGGTCAGCCTGCATCTGTGGAATGAGAAATCTGGTTAATATTTCTGGTCAAAGACCATCTCCTTTCAAACACTGTCCCATAAAATCTCTCTTTGAAACAATCTTCCCACGATATATATTGACAGGATGTGAAAGGGATGTGCGGAGCTGTACAGGAACTTGCCAAACCAGCGTTGCAAAAACAAATCCTTGCCAATCGAAATTCTGGATAAGGCTGAAAGAAGGTCACATACTGATTGACATCAAGACTGTCACCTTGATATATTTCAAGAGTCAAGAGTATTTTATTGTCATGTGTCCCAGATGGAACAATGAAATTCTGACTTGCTGCAGCAATAGGTAAACATAGTACACTGCAAAACATACTTGGCTAATAAAGTATTATTGTGATTGTGATTATTGTCTGATAACTCAGCAGGTCAGGCAGCAGCTCTGGAGAACAGTCTCTAATGTTTTTGTCTCCCACAATCTTCACATTGCTGCAAGGAATTGCCTCTATTTTTTTAAACTGGGGCTGCAAAATCACTGGATGAAATAATGAATGAACTGTAATTTTGGTCTCTTTGTAGAAGAATCTTTACCTTGGCATAGAACCTAAGCAATGTGACTGAGACATACGATAAAATGCAATAAAAAATGAAAATTTACATTGCTGGAGGCAGAATTAAAAACAGAAAATTGTAGAAATGCCCAGAATTTTAACGTTACAGGGCAAACCTTTCAACAGAACAGTTTTGATAGATTAGTAATTTTATCCAATATCCCGTTTGTTAGTATGTCTACAGAGAGTGCTTTCTATTCTATTGTAAATCTGTTGTTCGCCTATGTATGTACAGAAGATATCATATTGCTGATTGAAAGAATTAAGATGAATCAACTTTTCAATGTGAAAGTTCTGATGAAATATAGACAGAGGGAACCGCAGATGCTTTTGTCCAATCATCTGCTAATCGACCCCCCCTCACCTGTATCCACCTATCACTGACCAGCCTTTGTCCTGCCCCTCCTCTCTTCCAGGTTTCTCCCCCCCCCCACCACAACCAGTCTGAAGAAGGGTCTCAACCTGAAACGTCACCTATCCATGTTCTCCAGAGATGCTGCCTGACCCGCTGAGTTACTCCAGCACTCTGTGAAACGTCACCTATCCATGTTCTCCACAGATGCTGCCTGACCCGCTGAGTTACTCCAGCACTCTGTGAAACGTCACCTATCCATGTTCTCCACAGATGCTGCCTGACCCGCTGAGTTACTCCAGCACTCTGTGAAACGTCACCTATCCATGTTCACCACAGATGCTGCCTGACCCGCTGAGTTACTCCAGCACTCTGTCTTTTTCTGATGAAATGCCTTCACTCTGAAGCATTTAATTTGTCCTTCTCTCAGGAGACTATGTCCGGCTTGGTGAATGTTTCTGGTATTTACTCATATTTCTATTGCAGTTCCAGCAACCACATTTTCTCTCAGATGATTCCTAAGCATGTTTTTAATTCTCAGTCAGCTGACTGAATATGAATTCAAAGCAGCTGGACATTCATTAACTGCTGCAGAAAGCTGGAGATGTTGGAAGACTTTAGCATGAATAGTAATTGCTGGAAGCCATCGGCTGGGTCTCGTGAACAGAAACAGGTGGCTCAGGTGGCACCTTCGATGGAGCTAGAGTGGTAAGACAACAAACATGTTGCAGATAACAGCAGGGATCGTGGTTGGGAGAACTAAGGGAATGCTTGTGATAGGGTGCAGACCAAAGTTGATAAGGTATAATTGCGTTCAGTTTAGAGATACAGTGTGGAAACAGGCCCATTCCTTCTCTCCAGAGAAGCTGCCTGTCCCGCTGAGTTACTCCAGCATTTTGTGCCTATTTTCACATCTCCATCCATATCCCTCCATTCCCTGCCTATCTATGTGCCCATCACACAGCCTCATCTGCCTCCACCATCACCCCTGGCAGAGTGTTCCACACACCCACAGGCCCACAGGCCCATTCCTTCTCTCCAGAGAAGCTGCCTGTCCCGCAGAGTTACTCCAGCATTTTGTGTCTACCTTACACATGAGGCAGGCAGCTATTCTGTCATTAGGGGAATCTCAGCCGAGATTGATTTTATCCTGGAGGACACAAGGAACTGCAGACACTGGAATCTTGAGCAAAACACAAAGTGTAGGAGGAACTCAGTTCGTCAGGCAGCATCTGGGGACAAAATGGATAGGCGATGTTTAGGGTCGGGACCCGACATCAGTTTCTGAAAATAAATGATGTATCAGAAAAGGATGAAAAGATCCCAATGTCAACAAAATGTTGAAACTTTTAAAATCCACTTTGCTGTGGTGATGACTATGAGGTGTACAGGACTTGTACACATCATGGGCGTCACAGTAGAGCAGCGGGTAGAGCTGCTGCCTCACAGCGACAGAGACCCGGGTTCGATCCTGACCTCGGCTCCAGTCGTTGCAGAGTTTGCACGTTCTCACTGTGACTGCATGGGTTTCCTTCGGGTGCTCCGGTTTTCTCCCACATCCCAAAGACGTGTGTGTTTGTAGGTTCATTGGCCTCTGCGAATTGCCCCTAGTGTGTCGGGAGTGGGCGTGAAAGTGGGATGACATAGAACTAGTGTGTGAACGGGTGATCGATGGTCAGCATGGACTCAGTGGGTAGAAAGGCCTGTATCCATGCTGCATCTTTCAATCAAATACAGTGGTGGGGATACTTTATACACAACCAGTTTCCAGGAATGCATTATCAGCACTCTGTCTGTCCAGATTACATTGAAAGCCCGGGGCAAAGTCTTCAATTAAAAAATCACAGGTAGACAAAAATGCTGGAGAAACTGAGCGGGTGAGGCAGCATCTATGAAGCGATGGAATAGGTGATGTTTCGGGTCGAGACCCTTCTTCAGACCGACCCCAAACCGTCACCTATTCCATCGCTCCATGGATGCTGCCTCACCCGCTGAGTTTCTCCAGCATTTTTATCTACCTCTGATCCTGTGATGAGTTGTCAAGGTGAATCTAAAAAATAGCTCTTAGGTGTTTGGTGTGGCCATTAGGCAATGCAAAATAAATGCAGCTATCTACTAAACCCCACCTCATGACCCACTGATCTGATTGTTGTTGGTTGCATGATTGACAGTGGTGGGTCTGAAGAATAATATCAATTAGTTGACTGCAGGGTGGAAAATGTTATTCAGCACAACTGAACAATCCTTTAATTATACGCAGCTAACCCTCTATTAAATATTAGTGAAAGAACATTGCAATGGGTCCAACGATTGGGAGTGGCATTATGATCTCATTCTTCTCTGGATTGCAAATGGGGGAAGGCAGAGTTGCTCAGTCCAAGTACTAATGTGAAAATAGACACAAAATGCTGGAGTAACTCAGCGGGACAGGCAGCATCTGTGGAGAGAAGGAATGGGTGACGTTTCGGGTCGAGACCCTTCTTTCTCCTTCTCTCCAGAGATGCTGCCTGTCTCGCTGTTACTCCAGCATTTTGATGCCAACTCATATAATCCATATCCCTTCATGCATCTGCCTCTATCACTCCCCCAGCACATTCCAGGAACTCACTGTCTTTTGTGTGAAAATGCTCCCCCCCACGTCTCCTTTAAACTTTGCTCCTCTCACCTTGAACCCACGCCAACTAGTCTTTGATATTTCCAAACTATTGGAGAAAGGTTGTGACTGTCTACCCTATCTACATCTCTCACAATTTTATAGACTACTATCTGGCCTCAGGCATTCCTGAGAAAATAATCCAAGTCTGTCCAATCTCCCTGAGGATAAAACCCCTAATCCACACATCATTCTGGTAAACCCCCTCTTCACCCTTTCCAAAGCCTCCACATCCTTCCTGTATTGGGGTGACCTGAACTGCACGCAATACTGCAGAAGTGGCCGAACCAAAGTCATAAATCCACATGATGACTTCCTGGCCTATATTAACTGCTGTAATTAATGAGGTCTACCATACCACAGGCCCTCTTTACCACTCTATCTGCTTGTGCTGCCACTTTCATTGAGTTATAGACTTGGACCCCAAGATCCTTCTGTACACCAATGCTGTAAAGCAGTTTCCCCATTAATTGCATATCTTTCCCTTGTAGCTTTGCTTAAATAACTGAATAAAAGAATTATAAACAAAACACAAAGTGCTGGAGAACTGCAAGATAATTCAAAGCGTGTAGGGAGGAACTGCAGATGCTGGTTTAAACCCAAGATAGATACAAAAAGCTGGAGTAACTCAGCGGAACATGTAGCATCTTCAGTCTCGACCCGAAACGCCACCCATTCCTTCTCCCCAGAGATGCTGCCTGTCCCGCTGATTCACTCCAGCTTTTTGTGCCTAATTTTAGATAATTCAAAGCAGCGATTCCTTTCTTCAACACTCAATTAGATTGTTCTTCTCTGCCCGTGAGTTTCACCCCAGGATCATTGCACCTCGACTGGGTGACATTTCTGAATGACTCTCCCTGGTCACTGAGATCTGACTTTCATTAACGAGTTGGTGTTTGAACGCGGGCCGGGTAGAGGCTTCCCCCACGTTGAGGTCAGACTGCCATCACTGCACAACGCCTGGCTGGCTGGCTGGCCGCCTCCAGGATACCGCACTCTGATGAGATCTCCGCATTTGCAATCATTACACTTTAACCCACCGCCCAGCTTTTTTTTTTTCTTTTTTTTTTTCTTTCTTTCTTTCTTTCTTTCTTTCTTTCTTTCTTTCTTTCTTTCTTTCTTTCTTTCCTCTCTCTCTCTCTCTCTCTCTCCTCTCCTCTCTCTCAGCTCTCTCTCGTCTCTCTCTCTCTCTCTCTCCATCCTCTCTCCTCTCTCTCTCTCTCATCTCAATCTCTCTCTCTCTCTCTCGTCCTCTCTCATCGTGCGCCTTCTCGGTCTCTCTCGTCATCTCTCTCTCATCTCTCTCGCTCTTCATCTCTCTCTCATCGCTCTCTCTCTCTCTCTCTATCTCTCACTCTTCCTCTCTCTCTTCTCTCTCATTATCTCTATCTCTCTTCTCTCTCTCTCTCTCTCTCTCTCTCTCTTCAATTCAATTTTCAATTAAAAAACTTTATTGGCATGATAAAAAAATATTGTTATATTGCCAAAGTATAAAGAATGACATACATGTTTAAAATGCATAAGTATAAATACAAGTGCATGGATAGATATGTCCCTGTACATAAACTCGCAATAGGCCTATAGCCCTTTATTGATGCTACACGTTCTTGCAGCTGTAAGCAGTACAACACAATAGCAAGTTTAGCAATTCAATATTAATTTCTTAGTGTTAGTTAATGTCAATTAGTGTGTGCGTACATATGTGCATGTTGGTCATTCATCGTCTCTCAGGTTATGGCATACTCTCTCTCTCTCTCTCTCTCTCCTCCTTCCCTGGGAAAGCAGAAAGTTGGAAGGAGATTTGAACTGCAAGATATGAGACCGCAGAGAGAGAATAGTCGGGCTGGCGTTGACCCCACGCACGGGCTGAACACAAGAGATGCTCGTTATTCAGAGCAAAGATTCAGAGAGCGGTTGCTGGAGGATTGTGGAACAACCTCCACATCCCATTGGTTGTGTTGGCGCCCGGCGCTGTGAAGGAAGGATCTGAGCTCTATTGATCAGAGAGAAGGAGGGAGTGTGTGTAGAGAGAGAGAGAGAGAGAGGCAGGACAGTGCCCTGGTTCTGCTGGGAGATTGCTCAGGAAGTTGCCAGCAGTCCATTCTTAAAAGATTTCATTATTTTATTTTGGTCACGTTGTGCTGTGCCGACAAGATATGGGATTTTAAATGGTCTGATGTAGAGAGCGAGAGAGAGCGAGAGCAGGCTTGATGTTCCTACCCCTGTGTTTCATCCAGGCGCTGTGCAAACCTCTCGCCCTTTGTATGTGGCAACAAAGGCAGAGCTGGGTGAGTGAACAAGTCTGTTTCTGCGCCGATAAATGCGCCCGCTCTGTCAACCCTTCATTCCGCCAGCCCCCTGGGACAATCGCCTCGACATCCAGCTAGTGTTGGAGCTGGGGGTGAGCGCAGCTGACACAGGCTTGTGTAGGGGAGAGGGTGAAGGGGAGAGGGGAGAGGGAGGAGAAGATGGGAGGGTGGAGGAGAGGGGAGAGGGGAGAGGGGTGGGTCGGTAATGCAGCGACCATGGGGGCTCACCAGCAACTAACACTCACACTGGGTAGAAAAATAACAACAGGGGCTGGGGGATTGTCAGTGCCCCCCCCCAAGCTGTCAAATACCAGTCAGGTGATCCCGGGGATGTGTGTGTGTGTGTCTGTGCGTTTACAGATAGTGTGGGTGGGGTTTGGCAATTGACTTTCTTTGCTGGGAGTGCGAGCGGCTGTGGTGTGGGACAGTGTTGGGGAGGGCAGGGTCCGGGAGATTCTGGAGACAGCCCAGTTGTGTGGAGATGTTTCATGCAGCTCATTGCTATTTCTCTGGCCTCCCTTGGCCCCACGCCAGACGCACTGTTAACCCTGCGTGCTCCCCGTCACAAACCATCTCCCTTCACAGAGTCATACAGTGTGGAGACAGCCCCCTCAGCCTTACCCATGCGAACCATGATGCCCCATCTACACTGCCCACATTTGGCCCATATCCCACTGAACCTTTCCTATTCACGGCCCTGTCTAAGTGTCTTTTAAATGCTGTTAAATGCTGCCTCAACTACCTAATCTGGCAGCTAGTTCCATACACCCACAAACTTCAGAGTGAAAAGGTGTTCCCATTAAACTTTCCCCCTCCCACTGTAAACCTCTGCCCTGTGGTTCTGTAGTCCCCTGCCCTGGGTAATACACTCCGTATCGGCATTCACCCGATCCATTCCCTCATGGTTTTACCTTCTGCTGTCCTTGCTTGGCTGGCCTACCTGTGACTGCAGACTCCAGCAGTTTTTGTCTGTGTTGGGTATAAACCGGCATCTGCAGTTCCTTTTTGTTACATTATACCAAGAAATTTGTGCTGGGATTTGAGGTCCTGCTTTCAAATACTCCAAAGATTGTCCCGACGTTCCAAAGGCAATGGTCACTTCATTGTGCCGTAGCTGACCACTGGCCCCTCAAGTATGGACAATTCAATTCAATTCAACTTTAATGTCATTGCACAAATACAGAGTATGGGTACAACGAAATGCAGTTTTGCGTCAGTCCGTAGTAGTAGTGCATATAGAATTTAAAAAAAAAGAAGATACAGAATAATCAAAAATACAGAATAATTAAACAATGGGGACGGAGGGACCGGAGGAATCTATCGGCGGGACTCCGAGTTCAGCAATGTGATGGTATAATTGTAGAAGCTGTTCCTCATCCTGCTGGTACGAGACCTGAGGCTCCTGTACCGCCTCCCTGATGGGAGGAGGGCAAACAGTCCATGGTTGGGGAGGGAGGGGTCTTTAATGATCTTCCCGGCCCGTCTCAGACACCGTTTTCGGTGGAGGGCATCCATGGCAGGGAGCGGGGCACCAATGATGTGCTGCGCGGTTTTCACCACCCGTTGTAGTGCCTTCCTGTCCGCAACAGTGCAGCTGCTGTACCATACCGTGAAGCAGGTGGTCAGGATGCTCTCGATGGTACAGCGGTAGAAGTTGGTCAGGATCTGGGGGGACAGGTGGGCTTTCTTGAGCCTCCTCAGGAAGTAAAGGCGCTGCTGTGCCTTTTTGATCAGCTTGGAGGTGTTGAGGGACCAGGACAAATCCTCCGAGATGTGTACCCCGAGGAATTTGTAGCTGGAGACGCGCTCCACCTCAGTCCCGTTTATGTGGATGGGGGTACGACTGCCTCCTCTGACCTTCCTGAAGTCGACAATAATTTCCTTCGTCTTCTTGGAGTTGAGGACGAGGTTATTGTTGGCACACCAGGTTGTCAGGTGCTGGACCTCCTCTCTGTAGGCTGACTCATCGTTGTCACTGATCAGTCCTACCACCGTGGTGTCGTCAGCAAACTTAATGATGGCGTTGGATCCGTACTTAGGGATGCAGTCATGGGTGAAGAGGGAGTAGAGGAGAGGGCTGAGCACACAGCCCTGTGGCACGCCGGTGTTCAGTGTTATAGTGGTGGAGGTGAGGTTGTTGACCCTAACAGACTGTGGTCTGTTGGTGAGGAAATCCAGTGTCCAGTTGCAGAGGGAGGTGGAGATGCCAAGCCCGCTGAGTTTGGTAATCAAGCTGGCGGGGATGACAGTGTTAAAGGCAGAGCTGAAATCAATGAACAGCAACCTGATGTAGGAGTTGTTGTTGTCCAGGTGGGTCAGGGCAGAGTGTAGAGCCGCCGATATGGTGTCCTCTGTAGACCTTGGCAAAGCCCAGACAGTCAACAGTCCATATGTTCTAGAGTATCTTGGTGGGCTTTATTGTCAGAGGGTGACAGGAGCAGATTGGTAGAGGACTTTATGCTAACTATAAGGCCCATTCTTGTATATACTGTACCAAATGTGTTGTTGTTGACTGTAGGAGTTGGTGGTGGGTTTATGGAACAAGCTGCCACAGGAGGTAGTTGAAGCTGGGACTATCCCAACATTTAAGGAACAGTTGGACAAGTACATGGATAGGACAGGTTTGGAGGGATATGGACCAAATGCAGGCAGGTGGGACGAGTGTGGCTGGGACTTGTTGGCCGGTGTGGGCAAGTTGGTCCGAAGGGCCTGTTTCCACGCTGTTTCACTCTATAACTCTACGACTATGTATGTGAATGCATGCTAAGTACAGTATTATGACTGAGCTTGAGGTGACCTTGGTTCTCGAGTGGCAATGATGTCGGCTGAATAATTTCCCATTGGAGCTGTGCATTAGTCCCACTCCAGCAGGCATCCCATTGGCAACTAGGTGCAGCATTGTTTTGTGAAACACAAACAAAAACTGTTGTGGGGTAATGATGCAACATTGCTCTTTACAAATCCACACTGAGATTTGGATTGTTTAAGAAACAACTGCAGATGCTGACCGAAACATCACCTATTCCTTCGCTCCATAGATGCTGCCTCACCCGCTGAGTTTCTCCAGCATTTTTGTCTACCTCTGAGATTTGGATTGGTTCTTTTGCAGACGGATGGTTTGCATGAAATAAGGAAGCAAACTGATGTGTACGGACACTCACATGGAGGTTGCTTCACCATCTCTTTGCCTGATGGATGTCTGGGCTTTGCCAAGATTGACAATAGGCCATTTACAGTGGCCACTACTTCCTGCTGCACTTCTCCTGGTTTTGTCGACTGGTGCAGGTTTATGTCCTAATGTAATTTAAAAAAATGAACAGCAGATGCTGGTTTGTACCATAGATAGAAACAAAATGCAGGAGTAACTCAGTGGGTCACGCAGCATATGCGGAGAAAGTTTCTGGTTGGGACCTTTCTTCAGACAGATTGTAGAGGGGAAGAACTGGAAGTTAGAAAAGACCAGGACAAATCGGGGCCGGCAACAGATGACGTCAGGCAGGGTGGTTCCCTGATTGGCAGATTTGTCAGCTGTGCCTTCAGATGGACAAAATCCACACTGATGTGGGGAGTATCTTGTCATCATGTATTGTCTTTCTGTTGTCTGGTTAGCACGCAACAAAAGCTTTTCACTGTACCTCGGTACACGTGACAATAAACTAAACTGAACTGTGTCCTCAACTGTGGAGGTCTCTGGCAATGACCTTACCTGTGGCTTACCTAGGGGCCGCGGACCTCTCCATTGCAGTGTTCCTGAGGACCAAGGGAATTCCTCCCATTCACAGGCCAGGAGTGCACGTTTAACTGCAGGTTAGCAGGTCTCAACAGGTGTGTTACCTGAGCTGCGGTTGGATTAAGGTGCCCCAGAATCAATGAGGGGAGGTTCACACTGTGGATATTAATGACGGATAATGTGGGGCTTGGTTCCACAATAACAGTCTGCCCACAATGTAGTTACACAATTTAAACTCGTTTGTTTCTAAGGCTATGAAGAGAGAGCTAGATAGGGATCTTAAAAATAGCGGAGTCAGGGGATATGGGGAGAAGGCAGGAACGGGGTACTGATTGTGTATGATCAGCCATGATCACATTGAATGGTGGTGCTGGCTCAAAGGGCCGAATGGCCTCCTCCTGCACCTGTTGTCTATTGTCTATTGTCTATTGCTATAGTCCTCTACTAGTATTGGGCATAGAGAAAGACTTACAACTTGTACACAACATTAATAAAAGGCAACCATGGAAACATACCACGGCATAACATCCCAACCATGCACTGAGGCACATTGTAGTCGCTGTTGCTGCTCCAGCTGAGGAGAAACTTGGCCAAGATCTGGGGTAGTGTACAAAAGCAGATAGCTTCAAGTTCCAGTCTGTAATGAATACATGCGTTTGGTTTCCCATGCATTCTCTTGCCCCAGTCTTCCATCCAGTAGTTATGATCTTGTGAATATAATGAATCACCCTACTGTTCAATGACAAGGTCTGAATGGCTCAGCAGTCTCATTTTAACATCTATTAAAGCTGTCAACAGCGTTCCAAATGATGGGACACTAATCGTGGAGCCTCTGTAGGAATGAAATGCCAATGACCTGAATAAAACATGAAAATGAACTAATTAAGTTAATTTATTTTTGTCTTTCCTGTAACCTGAAGGTTGAGACTAGTTGCTGAACAATGGACTTGATTCATTGTCAAGGATTGATACAAATACAGGTGACCCCCGCATGAAGTATTTTGTTCGAGATGTTGGTGAGGCCACTTTTGGAGTATTATGTACAGTTCCAGTCACTCTGCTGCAGGAAAAATGTTGTTACGCTAGAAAGAGTGCAGAGAAGATTGATGAGGACGTTGCCAATACTCGAGGGCCTGAGCTACAGGGAGAGGTTGAGCAGGCAAGGAGTGCAGCAGGTGATCTTATAAAGATGTACAAGATCACTAGGGCAATAGATAGGGAGAATGCACAGAGTCCTTGCCCAGATTCAAGAAGCAAAAGACATAGATTTAAGTTGAGTGGAGAAAGATTTAATAGAAACCTGAGAGGCGAGAGTTGCCCAAGGAGGTAGTTGAGGCAGGTACTATAACAACATTTAAAATAACAATTTGATAGGTACATGGACAGGAAAGTTTTAAAGGGACATGGGCCAAAGGTGGGCAGGTGGGACTAGTGTAGTTGGGGTATCTTGGTTGGCATGGGCAAGTTGGGCCGAAGGGCCTGTTTCTGTGCTGTATGGTTCTATGACATCACCGTTGTTCGGAAATGGAAATTTAGCCCGACAGAATTCACAAATCATTATCCAAAATGTTGAGGTGCAGAATAAAATTCCCACTCACAGAATTTACATGAAGAAGCAAAGTAGTGAAAAAGATGTGTCTGTTTTTCAACTTGTGTTTCTTGGTGCACATGCAGGTGATGCCACTTAGCGGTATGGAAATCACCGTACAAAGTGTTTGTCAGGAATGCAACTACCCCCATTACCCCCCCCCCCCTCACCCTTCCACGCCCTCTCCTCACCCACCACCACCCCACCCCCCACCCCCATCACCACACCCCCCCACCCCCCCATACCCCCCCCACCCGCACCCCCCCCCCCCCATCACCCCCTCACCCCCCCACCCCCACCCCCCCTCCCTCACCCCCCATCACCCCTCCCCCACACCCCCCCTCACCCCCCCTACCCCACCCCCCCCTCACCCCGCCCTTCCCCCCCTCCCCTCACTCCCCCCCATCCCTCCCCCCCACACACCCCCCTCACCACCACCCCCCCCCCCCCCCCCCCCCCACCCCCCCCACACCACCCCCCCCCCCCACCACTCCCCGCCACCCCCCCACCCCCCCCACCCCCCCCACCCGCCCAGCCACCTGCCCCTCACGCCACCGCCATCACCCCTCCCGCATCACCCCCCCATCCCCCTCGCCCTCACCCCACCTCACCCTCCACTCCCCCCCAATCTCCCCCCCCCCCTCCACCCCCTGCCCGACCTCCCCCACCCCCCCCCCCTCCCAACACCCCCGCCCCCTCCCCCACCCTCACCCCCCACCCCCCTCACCCCACCCCCCCCTCACCCCCCCCCTCCCCTCACCCTCCCCTCAACCCCCCCCTCAACCCCCCTCAACCCCCCCACCCCCCCCCCCCCCATTCCCAATCACACGGGGGCATCTCCTGCTTACGTGTTCCAATATGAATGTGGACCATTAAGGATTCACACCAAGGGCAGAAGAAAGATCCTTTGTTCTGTATATGGGCTAAGGATAGGAACAATGTAATTAGCTCTGGTATCATAGACAACATCAACAATATTTGCTTCCTTGTAAAACAAATGGTGAATTTTGTAGAGAGTGAGCAAAGTTTTTGTACGGGGCTGTTTGTGCCTTAGCAGGTTGAGTTGCTTGATTCACCCAGAGAGTTGTGAATCTGTGCAATTCTCTGCCACACAAGGCAGTGGAGGCCAATTCACTGGATGTTTTCAAGAGAAAGTTAGATTTAGCTCTCATGGCTATAGGAATCAAGGGATATGGGGAAAAAGCAGGAATGGGGTACTGATTGTGGATGATCAGCCGTGATCATATTGAATGGCGGTGTTGGCTCGAAGGGCCGAATGGGCTACTCCTGCAACTATTGTCTATGTTTCTATGATTTTCACCAACTCTTGCTCTGGTTTGGTTATGTTGTAGCTATGGGCTGTCAGAGGGTGTTGACAAAGTGGAACTTCTAGCAGGTTAATTCCACAAATAGAAAGTGATTTAAGGTCTGGTGCTAACGTTGCTGGGAATTGGTTAAGGGATGGGAGGCAATGAGCAGTGACAAGTTGCTGCTTGTCTGTTTGGGAGAAGAATGCAGAATGGAAAATAATGCCAATACTTGTTAAGCATAAATGTATAAGGCATTTGTGTGGCCACATTTGGCCTGTTGTGTTCTGTTTTGGTCTCCCTGCTGAAGGAGAGATGTACAGCTGGAAAGAGTGGAGAGAAGATTTACAGGTTGTTGGGAGAGGGTGGGCAGGCTGGGTCTCTATTCCTTGGAGCACCAGAAGATGAGGGGTGGCCTTATAGACTTGTATAAAACCATGAGGGGAATAGATAGGGTGAATGCACAGAATCTTTTACCCAGATTAGGGAATCAAACAGCAGGGGACATGTTTAAGGTGAGAGGGGAAAGATTAATAGGAACCTGATGGACAACTGTTTCACAGAGAGGGTGGTAGGTATATGGAATGTGCTACCAGAGGAGGTTGTTAGAGCAGGTGCTATAACAACATTTAAAAAGCATTTGGACAGGTAGGAGGGGTTGGGAGAGATATGGCGGGCCTGCTCGGGCAAGTGGGACTTGGTCAGCATGGTCACGTTGGGCTGAAGGGCCTGTTTCCCTGCTTTATGGCTCTATGTCGGACTCTTTAACGTGGTCTTGGATATAAGGAGCACAATTTTTAATGTCTGTGAGTGAAGAAAAAACTTGGCTCTTAAGGCAAAGAGAGAAGGATAATATTAGACTTTTATGGGAAGTAAGCGGATGAAATGGGCAGATGCATGGGCGTTGCAGTTTAATAGAGGTAGATATGAGGAGTCTGAAGAAGGGTCTCGACCCGAAACCTCACATATTCCTTCTCTCCGGAGATACTGAGTTATTTCAGCATTTTGTGTCTTTCTTAGGTATGAGGGGATAATGGTTTATCGTGTAATACGCTGAGACAGTGGTGTACTAATATCCCATTGCCAAGTGATTCACAGTAACGTTCTGGTTCTGGGTAGAAATGAACTATTTGGTCAATGTTCTTTTTGTCCTTGTTCCTGAGTTTTCCTCTCTTGTTCCTGACATCCACAATTAGTCTGGATTGACTTGGAACTGATCAGAAGTTCTGTGCATTGGTAGATATCATACATGGTTGGTATTGTACTCTCCCTTGAAACAACATGTGGACCCAAGTGAATGCTGCTTAGCAGGTCCAGATGCCGAGTTTCAGGGGCATGTTGCAGGGGAAGGTTGTCAGGCACCATGGAGAGCGTGAAAGAGAATTTAAGAAGTTTAGAATCAGGAAGACACCGGTTTAAAGCTGTTTCAGATTTATGTGTGTGGGGTTGTGGGGTATTTGGCTATTGCCAGCATTTGCTCATATCTCTGGTGCCATTTGGTGTTGGGTTACCCGTGCCTCCTTCTCAGCTCCATGCCTACGTCAGTCCACAATGAATCAAATGGCACTTCATAAGCGATAAGAGCAGAATTAGGCCATTCGGCCCATCAAATCTACTCCACCATTCAATCATGGCTGATCTATCTTTCCCTCTCAACCCCATTCTCCTGCCTTCTCCCCATAATCCCTGACACCTGTACTAATGAAGAATCTATCAATCTCTGCCTTAAAACATCCATTGACTTGGCCTCCACAGCCGTGGCGATGAATTCCCTGACCCCGTAACCTCTGATACTCCTGCTAGTCTCTCAGCATTGTAGAAGGGTGGAGCAATATAAGTAATGGGGTGATTCAGCAACACTGGAGACTCACTAATGCTCGAGTGCTGACCAGGGTCTGTACAGGAGGCGGGAGGGGTATAGTACGATGAATATGGAGCACTTAACATCTTGTAATGTGAGTCCTGCAAACACAGTCAGATTTAAATTCCTCTCCACTCCTCAGTCACCATCTGACACATTTACATTTGTTTTAATAGGCCGGGACATTGTCGTGCAGTCATTGATTTATGCCGCATTCTGCAAATGGATTAGTTGGCTGCTTTCCCCACAGGCTGGAGACCGTTAAGATCAGTCTGTCTTTAGCATGTAAACAAAGGGATGATTTCAGGCTGCCATTTAAAGTAACCTTTGCTAATCAATCGCCTTCATTTTCCTGAAGCAAATCATAAACGTGATTGGCAAACAAGTTGATATTTATTTTCCCCAGCTGGCAGTGGCATGAGAGGGCAGTGAGTCAGTGTGTCCACCCACCTACCCCTACATGCCGCTCCTGCTTGCTGGTCTGCTCACCCCGCTGTGCCAACCGACCCTCATCAAACACTGCTTATAGAGTCACAGACTGATATAGTGTGGAAATAGCCCTTTGGCCCAACTTGCCCACACCGTCCAACAATGTCCCAGCTACACTAGTCCCACTTGCCTGCGCTTGGTCCATATCCCTCCAAACCTGTCCAATCCATGTACCTGTCTAACTGTTTCTTAAACGTTGGGATAGTCCCAGCCTCAACTACCTCCTCTGGCAGCTTGTTCCATACACCCACCACCCTTTGTGTGAAAAAGTTACCCCTCAGATTCCTATTAAATCTTTTCCCCTTCACCTTGAACCTATGTCCTCTGGTCCTCAATTCCCCTGCTCTGGGCAAGAGACTCTGTGCGTCTACCCGATCTATTCATCTCATGATCTTATACACCTCTCTCTATAAGATCACCCCTCGTCCACCTGCGCTCCAAGGAATAGAGACCCAGCCTGCTCAACCTCTCCCTTTAGCTCACACCGTCTAGTCCTGGCAACATCCTCGTAAATCTTCTCTGAACCCTTTCAAGCTTGACAATATCTTTCCTATAACATGGTGCCCAGAACTGAACACAAACATGACCTCCCAACTTCTACACTCAATTCAAGAGAATGATCAATTCCTGGGAACTGCTACAACAGTCTAACTTTAAGGCACTCTGCCTATTCTGTGTGCAGTAGGGCATAGAGTCAGAGTCATGGAAACAAGCCCTTCGGCCAAACCCGTCCATGCCAACCAGGATGCTCCACCTAAGCTAGACCCATGTGTCTGTGATTGGCCCATATCCCTCTAAACCCCTTAACCTTTCCTAACCATCAAGTCACCAGGTTCTCGAGTTGTTTGCGAAAAGTGAATTCCAAACCCATGCTGCCATAGAACACAGAGTGCTAGAGGAACTCAGTGAGTCCGGCCGTATTTGACCTAAAACACCGCCTGTACATTCCCTCCACAGATGCTGCCTGAACTTCCAAGTTCCTCCAGCACTTTGTGTTTTGCTCGAGATTCCAGCACCTGCTGTTCCTTGAGTCTCCGTGCAAAGAACTAGTGTACGAGTGATGATTGGTCGTGGTGGAATCGATGGGCCGAATGGCCTGTTTCCATGCTGTAAACTGAACTAAACTACTGCTACTGTACCAGTGACCAACTGTCTCATGTGATGCTTTTACAGGTCTCAGCAGAAACCACGTTTTATACTTAAATATAATATCAAATTATAATCCTGACCATTTTATGAATGTAAATGTTTCTTGCAACAGGAAGGGCGTGGTTTCTGCCCGCTGATGTGACAGAAGGCGCTGTTGTGTGGCATGGCTTCCCCTGGTTCCTCTCCTGGTCAACTGCAAGGTAAGGTAGAGATTGCTGAGCTGTGCTCCCAGCACCTCGGGACTATGTGGTAGGGACTGGATCGCATGTAGGGAGGGGTGGATGAACCAGGTCACACTCCAACTACTGTTCACCACTGCAGTGCATTCTTGTAAAGGCGGCTTGTACTCGCTGGAATTTAGAAGATTGAGGGGGGATCTTATAGAAACTTACAAAATTCTTAAGGGGTTGGACAGGCTAGATGCAAGAAGATTGTTCCTGATGTTGGGGAAGTCCAGAACAAGGGGTCACAGTTTAAGGATAAGGGGGAAATCTTTTAGGACCGAGATGAGAATTTTTTTTTTCACACAGAGAGTGGTGAATCTGTGGAATCCTCTGCCACAGAAGGTAGGTGAGGCCACAGTTCATTGGCTATATTTAAGAAGGAGTTAGATGTGGCCCTTGCGGCTAAAGGGATCATGGGGTATGGAGAGAAGGCAGGTACAGGATACTGAGTTGGATGATCAGCCATGATCATATTGAATGGCGGTGCAGGCTCGAAGGGCCGAATGGCCTACTCCTGCACCTATTTTCTATGTTCTATGTTCTGCCTGAAGAGGCAATGTCCTCTGGCATCTTAGACTCAAGGCAAGGGTGCTTTATTGTCATAGGTCCCGAAACAGAACAATTAAATTCTTACTTCATGTAAGAGGGCGACACGGTGGCGCAGCGGGTAGAGCTGCTGCCTCACAGCGCCAGAGACCCGGGTTCCATCCCGACTACGGGCGCTGTCTGTACGGACTTTGTACGTCCTCCACATGACCTGCGTGGGTTTCACCGGGAGCTCCGGTTTCCTCCCACACTCCAAAGACGTACAGGTTTGTAGGTGAATTGGCTTGGTATAATTGTAAATTGTCCCTTGTGTGTAAGATAGTGTAAGTGTGCGGGGATCGCTGGTGGGCATGGGCCGAAGGGCCTGTTTCTGCGCTGTTTATCTAAACTAAACTAAAGTAAACTTGCAGCAGCGCAACAAATATGTAACAACAATAAATATATATATATACTTTTGATCATTCTGATGTTTACAGAGTGTGTACATATGTATAATATATATAATATCTATGTGTGGGCATATATATATATATAGTAATATAATAATTATAACAATAATAGTGCATAGTCAACAAAACCCAGGATGTCTGACGGGATTTGTAGATGCTGCGAGCGTTAGGATGTATCCTCAGTATGGAAGATCGTGTTACAGTTTGAGAACCAAGTAAAAATGATGTTGGAATCTATGTTAGACGTAAATAAACTTCTAAATTAAAAAGAAGGTTAATGCTTCCTCATCACAAAGATCTATCAGAGCTCTGAATGAGGGGTGATCTTACTGAAACTTACACGATCCAAACATGACGGGTGTCAGGGATTATGGGGAGAAGGCAGGAGAATGGGGTTAGGAGCGAGAGAGAGATCAGCCATGAATGAATGGCGGAGTAGACTCGATGGGCCGATTGGCCTAATTCTGCTCCTATCACTTATGATCTTATGATGACGTGATAGTGTTGAAGTTGAGATGTTTCGAGGAACAAAGAACAGAAACGTGCAAGCCCTTTGGTCCACAATGTCTGTGTCAAATACGATGCCAAGATACAGTCATCTCACCTGCCCGCTCGTGTGTCCCGTGCCTCCATGCCCCCCCCCCCCCCCCCCCCCCCCTCCACCCCCGCATGTCAGTGCATGTTCCCTGCACATCTCAATGTTTACACTGGTGCAAGAGTCTCTGTAGAGAGAAGACCGATGCAAGGCCAGAGGTGGTCATGTAGTACTGAAGGCTGCTGCAAATGCTCTTAGCAGAAAGTGGTGAATCTCTGGAATTCTCAACCCACGAGGTTGTAGAGGCCAGGGTTCGGGTGGTTTAGTTTAGTTTGGTTTAGAGATACAGTGCAGAAACAGGCCCTTCGGCCCACCAGAGCATTAGTGCTGACAGATCGGGGCAGAGACAAACTATCAGACATGGAAACGTAGGGAGGCAGCTGTTAAGCTGAAGAGAGGTGGGGTGGAGGAAGTAGGAGTGTGTTTGAAAGGGTGGAGACCAGGCAAGCCCAGGTGACTCTGGTGTTTATGTGTGTGTCTCACCAGAGGCAACATTCCATGGCTCTCTCTTATACAATGATGTCTTGCAATGGACTGACTAAAGTACACAGAAAGTCCAGCCACTCCATTCTCTCAGCTGTGTTTAGTTTCGCGTTGAAACAGGCCCTTTGGTCCATCGAGTTTGCGCCGACCAGCGATCACCCCGTACACTAGCACTATCCTACACACACTGGGACAATTTATAATTTTTACCAAAACCAATTAACCTACAAACCTGTGGGAGGAAACCGGAGTGTGGGAGGAAACCGGAGCACCCGGAGAAAACCCACGCAGGTCACGGGGAGAACGTGCAAACTCTGTACAGACAGGACCTGTAGTCAGGATGGAACCCGGCTCTCTGGCGCTCCTTGGTACTCAAATGTCTGTGGAATCAGGCGTAGGAGCCTATGGTTTAGGAGTGGACCTGTCTGAGCTTCAGAGGTGAAGCAATGTTTAGAATTGTGCATTCTGCGGCAGGATCACACTGAAAGATAATCAAGACTATAGATGCCTTCAGACCGTACAGCTATGTTATACTTGTCCATGCAACGCCTGATGACGTGGTACTTGGCACCACCATTTCAATTTTTACTTTACCTTTTTGAAAAGCAGAGTCCAAATTCCCCCATTCTGCACGTCTCCCTGAGTTACACTTATAGTAGTTCACAGTTGCTCATGGCAAATCTAATTCAGTTACTTGAGAACATTGTAAAGTGTATTGAAGATCAAATGATAATGAGGTGGATTTTCCAGAGCCATTTAATTAGATATTAAATTTAAAAAGTAGATAATCAGCAGGTCGGGCAGAAACAGAGTTAATTTTTCAGGTCAATGATTTTTCATCAGGACTGTGCAAAGTTATGGAGCTGAAACAATTAACTGTTTCAGAACATTTTCTCCAAGGGACGGAATGTCAAAAACTAGAGGGCCAAGATTTAAACTGGAAAGGAGATATAGGGTAGACAGAATGCTGGAGAAACTCAGAGGGTGAGGCAGCATCTATGGAGCGAAGGAATAGATCCATATTCGGGTCGAGACCCTGCTTCAGAAGAAGGGTCTTGACACGAAATGTCACCTATTCCTTTGTTCCATAGATGTTGCCTCACCCACTGAGTTTCTCCAGCATTTTGTCTACCTTTGGTTTTTTCAGCATGTGCAGTTCTTTCTTAAGGAGCTATAGGGGGCAAGTTTGTTCCACATTCAACTGGAACACACTGCCTGGGATGGTGGTGGAGGCAGATACAATGGTGGTGTTGAAGAGTTTCAGCAGGGACCATGGTTATGCAGGGGTTAGAGGGATATGGACCACGTGCAGGCAGAGAAGATTAGTTTATCTTGGCATCAGGTTCGGCACGGACATTGTGGGCTGTTCTATATTTCTCTCAGCTGACTGACTGAGAACATTCAGCATATTCTGTTTCTCGTTAGTTAAATTGTTTTGTGCATGTACGGGAGCTTACAGTCCAAAAACAAGCTGTTGTCAGAGCCAAGTGGCTATTTTGGGTCTCTAGTGCATGCAGATGTGTATGTTTTGCTTATTATGATGCAAAGGCCTTTTAAGAATTTGGCTTAACAATAGTGGCAATACTAAGCTGTGTAAAATAAGCACACTTATTTATGCAGTGCCTGTCTCGACTTTCATTTCTCTCACTAGTGGATAGGCCTGGATAGAGTGGATGTGGAGAGGATGTTTCCACTAGTGAGAGAGTCTAGGACCGGAGGATCAGAATTAAAGGACGTTCCTTTAGGAAGGAAATTAGGAGAAATGTCTTTAGTCAGAGGATGGTGAATCTGTGGAATTCATTGCCACAGACGGCTATGGAGGCCAGTGATTAGGACGGGTATCAGGGGTTATGGGGAGAGGGCAGGAGAATGGGGTTGAGAGGGAAAGGTAGATCGGCAACGAATGAATGGTGGGCCGAATGGCCTAATTCTGCTCCTATCACTCATGAACCTATGCAACCATTACAGCTCAAATATCTGCCTGTACAGGACTGTGGTGAACTCTGGCAACGAGAGCCCTTCTCACTGAGCTCCGTAGTGTTGTCTTGCATGCCTCTCTGCCCTCAATGTGCTCTGAAGGGCAGGCTCATGAAAGGAGCTTCAATATTAAGCTGCAAGTGTTTAGCAGTGGTTTGCAGGTACGTGTAGCATTTAAATTAAAAACAAATAATGGTACCATGGTTGGATGATTAGAAATAACATTTCTGGGCTAAATGTTTCCCACCGTTGCTAGACTGAAGTGGGAACATCTCTCCTTCACTAGATCTCTCCTTCACTGTCTCCTGCACTAGATCTTCCAAAGTGCCTTTTAGAGCAAGTCTCTACATTGATGAATATGATGGTGATGATATGTTAAAGTCACTTGTACCTAGCTGGGTGCGGTGACATTCTTTGTTTTTGCATACAAAGTGTCGGCACAATGATGCCAACAAGTGACAACAAGTACTCTATCCTTCATCGTCCACACCCCGCTCCCCCCCTTTATTCTAGGCACCCACCCCCCCCTCACCCCACCCCAACCAACCTACCCTTCCCCCACCCCCCACCCCCCCCCCCCCCACACCCTCACCCACGAACCCCCTCACCCCACCCCCCCCCCCCCTCCCCGCCACCGGGTCCCCCCTTTATTCTAGGCACCCCCCTATCCCCCCTTCCCCCACCACTACCCCCTTACCCCACCCCTACCCCCACCCCACCTCCCCCACCCCACCCCCCCTCCCCGCCACCTTCGGTCGTGGGTACTCAGCCAGCAGCTGCACTGTGTTCAACTTTGATGGGGAAAGTTTAGATCAGTTGTGCTGTGGGTGATTGGCATTGGCTTCATCTTCCTGGCCTCCTTCTCTGGTGTTCATTACAAGCTCCCAGATACTTGGAAATGTCAGAGGAAAAGCTGTACTTTCTATAAGTATAGACATTCCAAGCCTCTGATGTATTTTCCAGCTCTTGTTACACAGCATTCCAGTTCATCAGGAATGTTGGCTTATCCTTGCAGAGAGACATTGTCACATCTCTGGTAGGGGGCTGCATGGTGGCGCAGCGGTAGAGTTGCTGCCTTACAGCGCTTGGCTTGCAGAGCCAGAGACCCGGGTTCGATCCTGACTGCTGGTGCTGTCTGTACATAGTTGTACGTTCTACACTTGATCTGCGTGGGTTTTCTCAGGTTCCTCCCACACTCCAAAGACGTGCAGGTTTGTAGGTTAATGGCTTGGAATGAATGTAAATTGTCCTAATTTGTGTGGATAGCGTTAATGTGCGGGGATCGCTGGTCGGTGTGGACTCGGTGGGCCGAAGGGCCCGTTTCCGCGCTGTATCTCTAAACTGGTGCAGGGTGAAGAGTGCTCTGTATCTGACGTGATGGATGTCCATTGTAACAGAGAGACACTTGCATAATACTTTATTACACATTTCAGAAGTATTTCAAATGTGTGTTTTAGTTTTAGTTTTAGAGTTACGGTGCGAAAACATGCCCTTCGGCCACCGAGACCGCACTGACCAGCGATCCCCCACACTAACACTATCCTACACACACTCGGGACAATTTACAATTTATACCAAGCCAAATTAACCTACAAACCCCATAGGTCTTTGGAGTGTGGGAGGAAACCAATAGATCTCGGAGGAAAACCACACAAGTCATGGGGAGAACGTGCAAACTCCATACAGGCAGCACCCGTAGTCAGGATCGAACCGGGTCTCGAGCGATGTGAGATAGTAATACTGCTGTGCCACCGTGCTGCCAGTGTGTATTGTGAAATATTTAAACTACAGCTATTATTATGTTGGCAAATATGATAATATCCATGTGCGTTCATGAGCTTGTAGCAAATGATTAGGCAAATAAATTCCAGCCACTCTTGGCTTGCTGCAAATGTTAGTTTTGAATGGTGTGTAGGTTCACGTGGATCCCTGCCATTGGAGGATGGCTTCATATCACATCTGGCATTGCAGTGAAGCTGCCTCCTGTAAACAAAGGCCCACTTCATGCAGTTCAAGGCAATGAAGTCATGGGAGCTGTGTCATGGCTGGTATGCAACATAGTTTCATGCAGAAAGAGAGAGTGTTTGTATGCTGGAAGAACACTAGCATTCTTATTTACACCAGAATCTTGACATGGCTGATAAGTTAGTGTGTTCTCACGCTGTCCCCAGTCAAAGACACAGTCTGTTGTAAACCACAATCTGATAGTGATGTGTTGGCAAATCAAGCTACAACGGCTAAATTTACTGTCATCACCTGTGTAAATTATCTAGATTTTGAATGAAGGGGAAAACAGCAAGTAAACTCAAAGGTGGCGG